>NW_010545901.1:0-1675 GCF_000687285.1 Phaethon lepturus
GCACATAGTCACAGGGATCCGCCCAAGCACCGAGAAGTCCCCGAGCCTGCCCGGCGGGCACCGTATGGCACAGCTCAGCCTGCAGTTACAGCTCCGGGACACCGCTGGGGCCAGGGCTGCATCCCGAGCATCCCCGGTCCCTGCGTCCCCAGCGCCGCACCGAGGCCTTGGAACAATTTAAGTCGTGCGCTGCCGTCTGGTGCTGTGCCAAAACCGCCACTGCACACCCCTGGTGAGCACCAGGACCCTCTTGCCTCCGGCTTTGCTACCGAAGGTGGCAGCGATGCCCAGCGCGGGCGTCCTGAGCAGGTGCTGGTGCCCAGCCGGCTCTTGCGGCAGCACAAGCCGTTGGCAAAGCCCCCAAAAAACCCAGTGAAATGCGAACACTCCCTGTTTATACGCCTCGAGTGAAACGCCGGCGTGGGCAGGATGCCAGCTCCAAACCCCCGTCGCTGCCGTCACCCTTGCAGTTAATGGCCGGGAAAATCTGAGCAACACCCGGCAGGACCTGGGGGAACTGGTCTGCGTGCCCCGGCCGGGTGGGAAACACTCTCCTTGCCTCTTCAAACAGCATTTCAGTTCCACACTGGAAAAAAAACACCAGGGGATGACAGCAGGATGGCGGCATCCCTTGTGCCCCTTCCTTGGGCAGGAGGAAAGGGGAAGGACCGGGGGGCTCTTGCCGGGGCTGAGGAAGACTCCGGCCAGAGCCACAGCTCACAGCAGAGCACCCCGCGGATGCCATGGCCGTGAGGCTATTTGCTATTCTGGGATGTGGTTTTCTCTCTCTTTTCAGCTAGAAATTCCACCCTGGACTGAAAAAAAGAAAAACCAAACCACCGTTTTGTCGACGGCATTTATTTTTGCCAAACAGCCGTTTCCTGAAGCAAAACCCCTCTCTCGCAGCGTTACCTCGCTGCTAACAGCTCCACGAGCGCGTCCTTTCCCCTCCACTCCAAAAGCACCCGAATTATTGCCCATGAGTGCTTCCACCGCAGGAAACCTCTCGGCTGGGAACCGAGCAGGACCCAAGGGGACAGCAGGTGCCCGAGCAACACCCGTGCCCCGGGGCGCACCCCGAAGCGTGGCTCACTTACTAGGTGCCGTGGGAGCCGGGGCGGCAGAGGCACCGGCCAGTCTCGAAGGGGCACTGGGCGGGTGCCCCGGCCGCTGGCACTGGCCGTTGACGCAGTCGCTGCAGACGAAGGCGCAGTTCTCCCCGTACGTCCCATTCCGGCACTTGCTTTCACACCTGGGGAGGGATGAGGGCAGGCGGCTGGAGCACCTGAGGCTCCGCGGGACCTGGCTTCCCTGCCTCCAGCCCTCCTGCCTGCCCTCCTGCCTGCAGGCAGGGAGATGGGGCTGTGCGTTGTCAGCCCCATTCGGGTGCTGCCAAGTCCCAGACCCAAACCTGGGCGCAAGAGCCCGTGGGAAAGCATCAAAGCTGAGCCCCGCTGCAATGGGGATGCCACCTGGGGACATGGGGCAGGCGTCTTGCAGGCTCCCTCCGGTCCCGGGGCCATGCCAGCGGGCTCAGCCCATCCCTGCCCTCCCCTCCTGGCTGCGGAGACACACAGCCACCCCGCTGCCCGGGCAGGGAGCAGCGGGGAGGCTGGGCATCACCCTGCCAGGGCCCAACCCTGCACCCACCCGCACTCACCGGTCTCCGATCCAG
>NW_010545902.1:0-106385 GCF_000687285.1 Phaethon lepturus
GTAGACGTGGCACTTCAGGATATGGTTTAGATGGCTTGGTGGTGTTGGGTTGGTGTTGAACTTGATGATCTTAAAGGTCTTTTCCAATCTTAATGATTCTGTGATTCTTTGAATAAGATTTACAATTATTGCAGTAAGACTAAAATCCGAACTTGGTGGTAGCTGAAATTCCACCATCTATCACCATCTTTCTTTTCAAAAAAAGAAGGATATTAGAAAAGTCATCTTCACCATTTAAGGAATATTCTGTCTTATTCCAGTGCTGCTGCAGTCAATTATATATCTCTACTATATTTTCCTTTCCTTACTTATATCACCCCCTTGTTATTGCAGGTGTGACACTGGAGGACCTGATGAAATGAATTGTAAGAAAACTGCATTGTATGTGGTATGTGTGTTTCAAAAGGTATCTTCACTGGTCTGTGAAGACTTGGATACATATTGAAAATATACAAGTTAGACCAGTGATTTTCAGACTGCTGTTCTCAGGTCCTGGGGGCCAAGGAATATTTGCAACAAAGCCATGAGAAATAAGTGAGAAAAACAAGCCTATTATCAGTGGGCTTAGTGTGGCACTCTGCTTCCAAAGGAAACAGTATTAACTGTTTAAGAACTTCTAAGCAAAAGAGAAAACAGTCAAAATTCCAATTATTGGGACCTCAGTTTTCTGGATAGGAGGAAATGATGCCAAGTGTCAGGAAGTTTTTTTTCCCTGTATAACCCAAATGCGGTGAGAAGATGCTAAGGTCAAACAAGGAATCTTCCATTAATTTTAACTAAAATAGCTCTTGGGATGCTTTAGAAGTTCCTTCTGTTTTGCAAGCTGACATCCTAAGGAGACAGTGAACATGTTGTCCGTTGGCTAAAGGGTCTGATCCAGAAAAGTGCTAAGCATGCCCAGCTCCCTCTGAAGTGAATGTGAGTTGGCACTTATGTCAGGAGAAGCCAATGGGAGGTGACACTTCTCAGCATCTCAGGATCAGGCCGAGGCACTGGTAAAGCAGCAGTGCACGCCTGTCAGTGGGACAGATGTGCCAGGCTCAACAGAGGAATGCTGCAAAAGCAGACATGTTTTCATAAGGAGCATAGTGAAAATATACACTATCGCACAACAATGCCAAGTGTTGTTATTTACTTTTACACTCTGACATTCACTAGAGCCCTGCAGTGAATTTATCCTCAGCTCCATGTTGCCTGCTGTTAGCTGGGAGCAGATTCTCCCAGGCTTGCTCACCTGCTCAGCCGTAGCATGGTAGTGGACTTTGGGATTGTTGCTGAAAGCCGGTCGATACTTGTACATGGCAGGTGTAGGAGGGCTGATAAGTTTGGGTGAAAGGCTACCTTCTGTAAAAAAAAAAAAAAAAAAAAAAAAAAAAAGACTTTCTATTAAAATGTGTGGACAGAAAGCTATCGTCCCTAATTCCTTGCTATCCATGGTCCTCTGCAAACAGATCTGTTCTCGAAAGAACAACACTTGCAGTACTTTTGTGCAGAATTCCACGAAAATCAATGGGCCCCCTGTGGAAATAATAGTACCTTGCTCCCAGATCAGCAATCTAAAGAGGAGCAGCAACAAAGTACAATATATTAAATGGGGTGACATATTTTGGTAAGTAGTAATTTTGCCATAATTTGAAATACTAGATATTTGGGTTGAATTCAGCTACTAGTTTTGTCTGAAAAACAAAACAAAAAAAAGGCGGTTTTTAATTGGTATCAAAGCTTTAATTTCACATTTTCATAAATGAAATAATTCAGTTTGTAATGCCTAAGCATTTCATGCTAATATTTCTGATTCCTTAGTTCAAAATGACATTTTTTACTTTAAAATTGATCAAAAATTTAAGGGGTTTAAAAAGGTTTAAAAACTCTGCAAAACTGATATGAACCATCCAACCCAGGCTTGAATGAACCACTTCAAGCTGACTTTTCTCTCCCTTTCCTGTTGTTTATTCCCCTAGCTCAGAACTCCTATAAATAGTAAAAACCCTTCACCCAGATCCCATTACTGTTTTGAAAGACTAGCAGAAGCCTTTTAAAGAGGCTGAAATATTTTCTTATTAATAAAAATAAAACACTGATCATGCAACTATACCTTCACTGGTCCCCAGCTGCCCTTTTAGCTCAGAGTACTTGCTTGGATCTCCTTTGGGTGGGAGAGGTGGTTGCACATCCACACTTTTATCCTCCAGACCTTCCAGGCTAATTTTAGACTGAAAACAACCAAAGAATCAATCATTATCTGCAACTTGGTCAAATAACAGCACATGTCAGAGTGCTGGATGTACCACAGAACAAGAACTACCTATACCTATAATGACAAACATGATTTAACAGCCACTGCAGACAAGGACTGTCATGTATAAAATTAGCACTGTTGTAACAAGCCATTATAATTTTAAATGCACTATCCTAGTCTACTTGGCATGCTAAATAACATTATCATCACAGTAGTTAACATGTGGTAGAAGACAATGGTGTTTCCTAGCATTTTTCAGCAACGTTCCAGGCAGTTCTCAGCAAGTAACTATCCAAAGAATGTAACAAGTAACCATCCACAAAAATCTTGCAAGGTGGCTTCTTTTGAATCCACTGTTTTTTATATGACTAAACAAATCCTTCTCTCTATTTCACGCCAGGAGAAACTGGAAAAAGAAGAGGAGAGATGAGAACTCAGCTTCTGAGCCAATATTCCTTTCACTGGACCACATGCCTTCCTGCAGTCTGGAAGCTCAAAACCTTATTTGAAGTAAAACAGCTGACCTGGTGGTACAAGGGTTCTTGCGCAGTGTTAGGTTTGTTAAAATTAATTTGAACACCAAGATGTAGCAACTCTTGGGACAGAAAGTTAACTATTGCAAAGAACAGCCACCTCTTCCAAAAGATGCCCAGAGGCTTTCTATTATAGAGCTGCAAAAAGGACTATTACTGGATCAAGAGCTGCTCTTAATGAACGTGGGTCACTTTCAGAGGATGAAGTATAGGACAAGGACTCAACCTCTATTATTTTCTCCAAGAAAATGCATCATCTCAAAGAGATTTTCAATGACAAACTCATTCCCAGGCTTGATAATGCTCAATCCATGCTCTTCAAAAGCAGCACTTGAAGGCTGCCTTACCTTGCTCCGGTTGAGGTTGGCTTGGATCCCATTGTCACTGATCTTCACTGTGATCTGTCGCTCAGATAAATCAGGTCTGAGGAAAGGAGGCTTCACACCCACAGCTTGCTTTCGCTTGGGCTCAACTATGTACCTGATTAATTGTTCAACAGTCATCATTAAAATAAACAATAACCTAAGAATAAGGCATAGAGACAAGAAAATCTTCCTGCTTCCAGGTTATGATTTAAGAATGCGTCAGAATCTAGGTAAGCAAACATCATTTATTTCAATGGATGTAATAATTAAAAAGCAATTAGAAGATTTTTTTTTTTTTTTTTAAGTGAGTAAAAGGAGAGGATGACCCAAGCAATTTTTGAAGCACTGATGCACAAGAGCACAGTTCACATGACGACAGAAAGAGAGGCCTACCACCAATGGAAGCAATTTACTAGATCTCACCTACTTAACATGAAACAGCTTCCCTGTGGTGAAAGATGGCGACTGGGGGAATAAGACCCAGCACATAGGGAGTTAAATATGGAGAAGATTATGTGCTGTCAGTTCTAGCTTGGCGAATGGTGACTTGTTTCTGTATCATGTTTAGAGTATTCAAATAAATGGAGGTAAAAGAAACAGGTCTATAGGAAGCAACAAATCTAAAGGGAAACGGCTGGCCTTAGATATCTAATTTCTTTCCAGTGGACTGGAACTCTGTAAGTGCAATTGAGCAGTGGCTGTACAATGCATAAATATCAATACACACCCAAGCCTTCCCTGTTTTATCTAGTGAATAGGGCATTCTGTAGTGATGGCTCAGTGACTTTCAATATACAGGACAATTTGAACAGGTCTTCACAAAACACCAACATTCTGCTTGCTGAAAGTCTGAGAATGATGATAGTATGATGATGATAGTACTCACACCCATCTCTTAACAGGAGTGTCTCCCAACTTCTAATATCTGACTCTCTTAAAGTATCTTCACCTGATTTTCATGTTTTTCTAAGTTTGAGAAGCAGCTATTCCAGTGTCTTCACTTTTACACATGCAACAGCCTTTTAGGATTTACTTGTTGCATAGTGAATGGGAAAAAAAGGCAGATAATAGTGTCAGGGTCTGGAATTGCTCAATATCCTGAAAAGGCTAAAATAAGTCTTCATGTAGTACAATTATTAAGGTATTTGCAGGCTGGACAGCTCGACACCTAGGATATTTATACTCCATCTGATCTATTGCATTAAAATCCTGATTTCAAAATGTGAAACAATAAATCCATTTCCCCAAAAATAGAAAGCCATAAATAAAATACCACATTCCATGATGTAGACCTCACTGAAAATCTGTTTTATGATAATGAAAGTGCCAGTGAGATTGAAAACCACAGCAGCCTTAAATTAGACTTAAGTCTTAAGCAGAAAGGCTGATTTTAGATTCCTTCCTTTTCTCCAGCAGACTAGAATACTGGGACATTGACTGTACAGTGCAAAAAGTTGTGTTGGGAATGTGATAACATATGGAAACTTACCTTGTTACTGAAATTTACTGGATAAACAGGTTGGTGAAGATGAGGGTATCAGCTCTTGATATAATTTGACATGCTCATTCCAAATAAACATTTCTGAGATGAGGGTTATGAATTACATGAAGAAAGCATCTGTTTGAACAGGCTACAGCCATGCAATAGTGAAGCAGCTATCACAGAGCTCTGCCTTCAGGAGTGTTTTACTTTACTTCCCTGTTACTTCATCAGCGGTCTTTCATGTGTGAGCCCAACCAAGCACGTCATCTTCCTCCATCCCAACAACTACTCTACCTCCGTCATTCCCAGTTGAGAGCATTTCTCTTACCTGGGAGCCAAGGGGCTGCAGAGCACATGTTCCACGTTTCCGCAGCATCCTCGGGTAAAAGGATTCACTCCCCCACGGAATTTACCTGTCACCTGGAAACATGTTCAGGACAGTGCTCAAACCTGTGGTTATAGAAAAGTCATCATCCAGCCCTCAAAGCCAAGAACGAGCATGCCTTGCTCTGACCCTACTGCCCTTCCCAAACAGATAATTTTTCTTTGAATGCTGCACTTCCTCTCTCCTGCCCTAACACACCACCTCCATCAGCTATTTCTAGCTAGGAGGCACAGCAACTAAAGATCCCTTCCCGAAAGGGCAGTGAGCTTTTGATTGGGTTCCAAAGTGGTCAGGTTCAGCTCTCCATGCTGCTCCTGCATTAGATTCGTGCCTGCTGTCAGCCAGACATCCTGTTTTGGTCCCTTTCATTTCCTGGTCACTTCCACTCTTCTGCCTTGGCAAGTTCCCTCCAAACAAACAGGAATGTCAATTGAAAAAACAGGAATTGTTAATATGAATTCAACATTCATAATGTTGGATGAGAGCAATGTTTCCTCTCTATCAGCATCCCATCCCTAGTGGCAATCAGTAGGAACCGCTGCCTTTTGTGGGAGGGTGTCAGGAACTCCCAAGCGATTACGATGTTTGCTTGGAAATGAGCTAGTTTAATAAAAGCCAAGCCTCATTAGACTGGCAGGATCCATTCAAAGCTTCATAAGCATTATAAAGGGTTTGTACTCTACAGGCAGATACTTGAAAGTAACCATGTGGGAATAAATACCAACAAAGCCAGAGAGATTAATAGTAGTTACCATTAAATGCATTACTGTTGCTGTTTGCAAGCAATGCATTTTAATCGACTCATAGTTCTGATCTAGCAACAAGTTTACAGAGTACCAGAAATACTTTAATTACTTGCACATAAAATAATGATGATTAAATGATTTTGCAATATACTATGCTGGCCTCTTTTATATAACATAAAACTCTTTAAAAGGCCAAGAGAGAAATGTTAGAAGTTCTGAGTGTTGGAAGAGTAACCTGATGACTAAAACATGGGCCTGGGACATTTGGCACATCTGCATTCAATCCTGGGCTTAAGCTGACTTGTGCCAGATGCTGGCAAAGCACTTCATATCTCTGTGCCCATTTTCTCAAACACAATATGAAAATAAAATTTCTCTAACTCACAGATTACATTACTAATTATATCAATTTGGTTTCTAAAGTAGTTTGAAATCCAGTGATAGAAATTAGACTCAGAAGGGAGAATATTTATTTACTCTATTCAGAAACTAAAAATATCAGGAGATGAGCAGATGTTGGGTTATGGGTTATTTTGATTCCATAGAAGATTTTCAGAGGCATTCAGAAAGCTCACAAACATCTAAACTCAGCCACTATGCACTCCTAAATCACAGTCTTCCTCTTATAAATGCTCAAAACCTGTGAACTCCGGAATGAACAAACACCAAAAATTTCTGTACCACTGGCCTATAAAATGTACTGGGAAAAGAGGACAAGTGTAGCTGAGTATATTGTAACTGTCGGAAAGCCGACAGCAGATAACTAACAGTGTGAGAAAAGAGAATCTGGAGACTGCAGGAGAAAAGTTAATGTTTTAACACAGTGGCAAAGCCAGGAGCAGATCTCCTATTCATCACTCCTGGTCTGGTGTTCTAATTACTTAGATATGCTTCCTTTGAAAGGGACCTGAAGTCTGGGAACGTCCTTCCTCCAGGTACAGACCGGTAGTACATACAACTAAACAGAAAGTAAGACCAGATTATATTTAATTTTCAGAAAATGGCATGGGAAGACGAATTAATCTCAAGTGGTTTGGTAGCTCAGAAAACCAAACCAAGCTAGGATACATTTTCCAATAGTTATTTCAATGAAGTTAAATGCAAAATTCTCAACCTTCCTTAATGTTAGTGTAGCCACAAACACAAGCAGTTAAATTTTACTGGGTTTTTTTTTTTCTTAATTTAAATTTTTCTTTCCTCCTCAGCCTAAAATTTTCATGGAAAGTTTTCAACACTTCATAAAGACAAGCCTAAGGCAGACCATGATTTGGGCTATGAGACCAAAATGCTCCGGGTTTCACGCTACTATTGTTAGCACTATCAATCAAATCTAATACCTGGCCAAAATAAATTTTAAAATGAAGAGCAGCTGATTCCAAGCAGGACAGAGAAAAGCAGTTAAAGATCTACAGCTATGGTAAGCCTGCTTTGTTCAAAGGCCATGTTAGGCAACAATTCAGGATGACTTCAGATTCTTTGCTTATGTAAACCTCCCACACTATTCTGAATAAAAGTTTTTATTGTCTCTTGTGGGATAGGAGACAATCTCATCCCAGTTTACAAAGGCCTGGACTCAGACAGATGCCTTCAACTCCTACACACTGCACAGCAGCCATGCAAGCTACACAAGCATGAAGCCATCAGCCTGCAGGACAGCCAGAACAGCACACTGCTCAGCATGAGCTAGAGAGCACCCACAAGTGCAAGAGCAGTAAAAACGCATTTGAAAAAAAAAAAAGAAGTGAAAAAGAAGTGTGATGTGGAAAAAAAAGTGAAAAAAACCCAGATGCGTGAGGGGCTCTTTGGAGCTGGAGCTGTGAAAGGGTAAAGCACTGGAATGCACACAATTAATTAGCCTTACGAAGGAAAGCTGAAAATGCTGTGAGCAGATGACTGGCACACTGAGTGACTCAGCGTCAAGCTTTCTAACTGAGCTACCCCATACTAAGGGGAGTGGCAAGGGCATGCTATCAATCACATGAGTAGATCTCTATCACCCATATCATGCTATTGATATGCACATGCATATAAGTCTGTATCATCCACATAGGAGCTGTGGATTATATACATTTGAGTAACTGCAGGGGAACTAAAGTTTTACAGGCTTTTTGGCACAAGATGTCATGTTGGCACTCAGTTTGGAGAAGCAAAACAAGTTAGGTCCAATAGCCTCTCTGTGTGTGCGCGCACACATATACATGAGAACAAGAGAGAGACAAAGAGCTAGCTCAGACATCATTATGTGCAGTGTGGGTTAGCTGGGGGAGTTCAAAATATCAGAAGACAGGGCAAAAGCATGATTTAATCTTTTCTTTTCTTTCCTTCATTGAATCTCATCGTTTGTTCAGTCTGACTCATGAAGTTTGAACTTCTGGGGTTGATGGTACTCACCACATAAAATCTATTTCAAGGCCATGAGTAGATTGTAAATGGCAAATAAGCCTGGGATGATCCTTTGTGGTTGGAAGGGGGAAATATTTGTTTGTAGTGCATTCAAGAAAAAAATCTGAAAATAAAAAACTATGCAATCTTCCTAGATCTTCATAAAAGATTCAGTAAAAGTGTTACTGCTAAGATTTGGATCATTTTTGCTTTACCCAAGGTGACTTGCTGACTTTCCTTCCCAACTCAACATCTTAGCCACAAACACAGAGAAAGGATTGTTTCTTACCTGTTCATTCGTTGTGCGCCCTCGGGCCACAAGAACAATATGGAAGCCAGTGAGACCAATGACTGGAATAAAGAATAATCCAGCCACACACATGACAGCCATTCTGTATCCAGGAGTTAAAGAAACTGGGATGAGTAAGGGGAAAAAAAGGCTATGAAGGAGAGAGAGAGGAAAAGGAGGAAAAAAAAATCTTGGAAATAGGGAGGGTGTCCCTCACCTTTAATTAGGTCTACCTGAACTTTATATCAAAATTAAGTCCATCTGCTCCTAGCCTGGGTCCGTATCCTTGAGATGCTTAAAAAAAAAATGTGAACTCATTGATTCTGGCTCTAACCATCTTGTAAAGACTGTTCTGCATATCAACAGGGATAGCACCCCTCAGAGCCAGCAGTTCGTGTATTACATTAGCATGCAGCGGGACTGCTTCCAGGGCAAACTCTGCTTTAGAATACAGTAACAGAGTTTTAAATACAGTAAATAGTACCCAGCAGTTTAGAGTCACACTCAATTGGATGTAAAATTTGGGGAGGCAGCATATCCTTCTGCTGGGTTGTCATGGCAAAGACTGAGATAGACAAAAGGTCAGCTATAATTTTGGGGGTAATCGATGGTTACACAGGTTAGATGGGTACAGAGGAAAACCTGCACTAAACATTTACAGGGGAAGAGCAGTGGGGGATCAGGAGAGGAGTAGATCTCCACCAATTCCAGGAGGGCAAATCTTCAGATTCATTCTTTCACAATTTCCTCAAGGCCACCTTGAGTCTTGAAAGGTCAAAAAGAAGGATACGTAATGGTAGTATGAGCTGCTCCCAGCTTTTCCATATGATTTAGTACAAAGATGAGCCCAAAGGTGAATACTCCAACCATGTGTGTACTTAAGGACAGCAAGAAGAGAAAAAAATAGCGGTAGTTCCTCCGTCCTATGCAATTGTTGACCCATGGGCAGTGATGGTCAAAATCCTTGTAAAGAAAGGGAGAGAGAGTGAACAATATCCAAATGGTGAAAGGAAATACATTGTCTCAGAGATAAATCTGAACCACCGTCATGTAAAGTTACATCAGGCTAGCTCTGCAGCTTTACAACATGCTAGACTCTCTTTATAAGGGTCTTCTTAGGAGCAAGTGGTTTCTGTATCTATGTATGGAGAGGTACTTGAGAGTTTACAGGGTTCGAAGGGAGGATATAAAAACATAAAAGACAGATAAAGAAGATAATATCTGCTAACAGCAGAAGCACTAATTTTTTACCATCCTTAGCATGAAGACACAATTACAATGAAGTTATAACTTAGAATGTTTTGAAGATGCAATACTGCTGCACAATTCTCTGCCACACATTTCTGTATTTATACGTAGCCAAATGAATCCACTTTGAACAATGGACATCATGAAAGATACTTTTTTAGAAAGCAGGTCCGCAAAGAAATGCAACAGCTGGATAAGACACAGGCAAAGTTCTACACAAGTTCATTAATAGTTACGAACCCAAACCTAACTATTTGTCTCAGCAAAAGTTCAAAGTTCCTCATAATAATGCTTTGGTCAAGCATTGGAACAGGCTGCCCAGGGAGGTGCTGGAGTCACCATCTCTGGAAGTATTCAAAAAATGTGTGGATGTGGTGCTTCAGGACATGGTTTAGGGGCATGGTGGCGCTGGGTTAACGGTTGGACTTGATGATCTTGAAGGTCCTTTCCAACCTTAGTGATTCTGTGATAAAATCAGATCCCTTTTAACAGAAGATTTAGTAATGAGGGAAAGCCACAGACACCTTTCAATTGCCTTTACACAGTTTTATAAGCATGTAAATCCACTGTCTTCAATGGGATTATTCTTGATGCAAAGACAAGATCAGGTACAAGAAATAAACTTTTCTTATTTCTGTGTTCTTCAGAACAGATATTACAGATATTCACTCCATCAACAAATGAATTGTTTATTCTTTGTTTTGTGGAAATGCTAATTTTAAACATTCCTCAATAATGACAAAGGGGTTTTTGTATTTTTAAATTTTGCACAATGTATTTACCAAAATTTTACAACATATAAGAAAATGGATTAGAGTTTTCTCAAAGCGCATTAGAAAATGACAGGGGCAATTTAATAAAGATCATTTCAGGCTATATCTGAAGTGCTGATATAGCATATGTCTATTATGCAAATCTGGTTGTATGTAGCCCAAAATATCTATGGATTATGAAACTATGTAAGTACCCACTGCAAACACTTCAGCAAAGAAAACAGAAATCTGGCCACTTTTGTCACAACTTCATTTTTGGGTCTCTCTGGTCACAGCAGGCTTTAGGTTTTAGCTGATTTTATTTCTGCAAGTGTTGTCAGCTTTTGTTGTTTGTTAATCTTCATAAAATTAGCTCAAAAGTTTTATATTTTGGAAAGGAATTTTTATTGCACATTCTAGACTGAAAGTGAAAAGATGTGAATTACAACCCTGAATGGGTTCCACATGGAAAAGCCAGTAGAGTTGCTCCTATCACTGTCTCCAAGCTCTTCTAGAATAGACAGGTGAGTGGGAAATAAGCATCACAAGAATCAACAAAGCATGCTGTTCAAGACCCTGGAAGTCATAATTTAATTATACAAGCAGAGCTTCTCATTGTAAGGAACATTCAACTGATCTGACCATCAATAAAATTTCTGGAGAGCTAGGCAGAGTCACCTTGCATTTTGCTGTTTTATTCAGGTTACTTTTGGATTCTCTCACATTTTCATTTCTGCTGCGGAACTGACTCCCATGAAGGCCTTATGGTAGCATGGAATTGCAAGTGTTTATACCAGTGTTTTGAGCAATCTTTTTCTGATAAAACTTCATTCACTGAAAATTAATTTTCACACGGAGCCACTGGGGATGGCCAAAGAAAGAAATTCCATGGGACAACTGAGAATTTACCATCATCTAAACAATCCTCAGGATCTAGAATTAGTGAAAACATTTCTGTTTTAAAACTAGGAATACGTGACTCGGGTTTTCTACAAAAAATCCAGCTCTATTCAACAATTCACAGCAGTCTAAAGAAATGGTGTGACACAACTTATGAATAGCTGTGGCTATTCCCCTCTCTCCAGGGACCTTGTCAGCTCCTTACTTGCCATCTTCTCAGGTCCCACATCCTTCTAAGGCCTTCCACAACAGGACAGCCTTGTCCTATTTATCGATGGTTAATAGGCACAGCACTGCTTCGATAATTATAACTTAGATATATATTGCCCCGAAGGAGAAAATGACTGACACAAGATAAGCCCAGGCAGCCTTTCTCTCACATGTAACTGTGCTGCTTTCTTTAGGACTATTCCCCTGCTTATGGCAAAGAGGATTAGGACAAAGATGGTGTATATGGCATTCCAACTGACCTTGGTATTTTCTCCCTTTCTGTTTAGTAATGCCTTTAATTTTTATGGCACAGCTATTAAAGATTTCACCTTTCTATTGGAAAAAAAATAGACCTTGCAGCAGAAATGATTCTTAAGAAGTAGAATTTTTAGCTCAGCAACAAAAAATCCCCCCTGGCAATACACTGCTGTGGATACAGCGCTCTGTACTTAGAAGTTCTGGAAACGTTTATAGCCCAAAAGCACATCTTGCTGTTCGGAGGTTATTTTTTAAAAATGCTGTGTGCCTCACCAAGACCCTAGGGCTATTAAGAAACATGAAAGTCCCATAATTCAGAGTGAATAACATTAAAAACATGAACAAGTTCATGCTCTGAGCTGGGGTGTTGAAACAAACATGGGGTCTTCCATTGACTGGAGAACCACTCACTGAATTCTGAGTTTGGTTTTCCTAAAGCTCACACACCATACTAGCTTCTCTGCTTGTCCACTAATGTAGGCACTATTTTGTTCCAAATTAAATGATGAGCCCTAAGCTCACACATGACAAGCTACAATGGTTCACCCTGAATTTCCTGCTCTCCTGAACTCTGCCTCTGCATCAACTCTTTCATTCATCCCTTTTTTGCATTCACAATCCCTTAGCTATTTCAAGGAACACATAGTCAGCATTATAAATTTTTATTCTAATTATCACTGGCAACAAAGCTGACATCAAGCATTATTGCGTATGTAACACACATCATAACTGAGGGCTATGTTTCAAATGGTATTAATTAGTAAGAGTCCATCAACAAGGCAGACTGGGAACTTCCAAGAACTGAAATATAGGGGGAAGCACCCAACTGCATGTTTCCAGTAGTATATGCAACCCCATTACAGAGGCAAAGTCAAAAGATCATGTAATCAAGAGAACTGTTACCTCAACACAGTTGTCA
Organism: Phaethon lepturus; assembly: GCF_000687285.1. Lineage (NCBI taxonomy): Eukaryota > Metazoa > Chordata > Aves > Phaethontiformes > Phaethontidae > Phaethon > Phaethon lepturus. The sequence goes on from NW_010545902.1 coordinate 12,710, forward strand.
CAGACACTGCAGTGAGAGCAGCGTGGAGGACGGTAGAAGTGGCAGGTGGCACACCATTTCATCCGTACTTGGATTCCTTTAATCTCCACATTCTTGTAGAGTGGAGCTCGGAAGTCGTCATCTTTATCTTCATCTTCATCTGCTGCTCAATGCAAAACTAAAAGTTAGTGAAAATAACAGAGGGTAAAGATAAAAGAGCTAATCCAGCCAGTGCCTTGGATACAGGGGCACTACATGTGCTCTTTGGCTTCTCAGAGAAATAACAGAGTGGTGGAGGTGATGGACTGTCAGACAGGTTGTCCACGCTGCAGAACACTTAAGAGATCAGGGCTCATTTTAGCACCTCCCATAGAAGTGCTGTGCAGCCTTACTCACCAGCCCCTGGACAAAGGAGGTATTTGAGTTTTAGCTTACCCAGCATTTACAACCCAAATAAATAAGACAATCTGCAGACTAGAGTCAAAGAGAGGATGGAAATCATCCAAGACCTTGTTGTGAGAAGTTTTGTTGCATGCATTTGGTATTAATTCAATGCTAGCCTACCAGCACACAAAGTGAAAAATATTACATCGACAAATATTAGAAGAAGTTTGTGCTAGCTTAAATCCCCAAAATCAACCCACATTACCCTAAGTGATGATGATTTGTTCAGCACTCTACTGTCGGCCCACAATCACCCCAAAGACCTGTTGCTCCAGGGAATCTGATGCCACAGTGAGATACACCATTCTGAAGCAATTTATGTGCCCGTGAAAAGTCCTTGCATCAGTGCTTACTTTATAGTGTATCTTGTGCTCACCTATTCCTAGCATACCCAGAGCGCTCTTGTTTTAGTAACGGTACATAACTGGGAAGATCTCACCTCTCTCAAAGGCAGCATCGTCTACTGATCTGAGCACAGGACTGGGAGTCAGGAAGTCCTGTATTCTAATTTTCTCACTCTGTGGCCTTGAGCTAGTCATTTAGTCTCTCTTTGCCATTAGTAAGATGAGGATGACAATATCGCAGTCATCTTATTAGGGAGAAGGTGGAGGGCAGATGGTTTATCATCTCAGCTAAGTGCTACCCCTGTTTAAGAAAAGAGGCCATTTAAAAATAAATGTGCAAAATAAAAGCCAGTCTATAGAAAAATATATATTGGGAAGAAAAGAAAAAATCAGAATTACATTCATGAAAGTTCATCTTTTATTCTAGATTCCTGTGAGCTTTATTTGTTTCCTTTTGACAGAGGAAATCTAAGAAGTTCACATCTATTTAACACCTGGTTAAACATTATACTGCAGTTGGCATTGGTTGACTGTCTCAAAATTAGGTGAAATTTGATAATATTGTCCCAGCAGGGCATCAATCACTGTCATTTAGTTCTATATTAAAACTTCTTTAGATGTGTTATTATGATCCAATTTCCATTGACTTCAAAGGGAGTTTCTCCCTTCACTTAGATGAGCTTGGGATCTGGCTCAGCTACTTTTGTGCATGGAAGCAGAGTGCTGTACTGGCATCATTCTCTATAATTTTCCTTCGCAACTAGTCAGTAGGCCTCTCAGTGAGAGTTAGACTCTAAATCGCTTAGGCACTTCTATAAATACAATCTGTAGGTTCTTCAATACTGTTATAAACTAGCCCATGTTGTGCAATACATGTGGCCATATGAAAACAAGACACTAGAACAGTTAAACCATTTAAGCTCTTGTAAAAAACCTGACTATGCAGATAAGAAGTCTGTACATTGTATATACCTACATACATATATAAACACATTGGTCTTGCAGAACTGACACACACTTTAAGAGTTTGTATAAAATAGATTCACATCAAAAATACTGGAAGCCAGTAGTTGGTATCTATAATCAGGCAGCAAGAAACATTGCCAGTCTCAACCCAGACTGTACATTTGATTTGTCAGGGTAGCCCCAATTTCAGTGACGTAATACTTCCTTTCCTTCTCATTCATTTTGGTATATTACTGGCAACTTACTCGCACAGAGCCAATCTTGATTCATACCAGAAACATTCAGAGACGCAACAAATTAAAACACAATTCAACAATGAATAATGGATCTGGGAGCTTAATTCAGGCCCTCTTCAACAACACAAGAGCGAGCTGGGTTTACTTCACCCCATAAGCCAAGTTCTATCTGCCACAGAACCTGTAAGCTCATATGATACAGCTAGAAATGTGTTTATCTCCAGGTTTTAGTGATCTGAGCAGAAGAATATATCGGCAGAGGAATGTATCTTACAACATGGATTCTCATACTCTGATCCACTGACACAGGGCAGCCATGTCTCATGTTTTTATAATCATATATTATGATTTTTGGTGGCTTCCTTAAAGGAATCATGTAATTTCATTAGAATCTCAGCTTTTGTACTGTTTATTTGTTGTTTTGGTTTTGAATTTTAACTATCACAAATGTGCTAAGCAGCTTGAAAACCAAGACGACTACACCTAATTTAAGTAACAGAAAGCAAATAGATCTATTGTATATTCATTTTAAATCACTCCTACAATTTTTTAACTCCTTGCACTGGCAGCTCTGTGGGCTGCGTGGGGTGGTGACAGTTTCTTCACATGCACACTTGTGAGCTGAAATAACATCTGCTCCTCTTTCCTCCCAGCACTGGTATTTATAGTGTTTTCCATCTTTTATCTTCCTTATCAGTCTTCTTCCTTCACACATCTAAACTCCTACTCCATCACTTTCTTCCAGGATGACTTCCATCCCTTTTCGCATCCTTTCCCCACTCCCCTTGCTCCCAGCCTCTTCCAGACCAAGCAAGTGCACAGCCTACAGATATAAGGCCAAGGCCACAAATGAAGAGAAAGAAGCAGAAGAAAGGCAAGCTGTAGGAAACTCCTCCTCTCCCTGCTTTGCTCCTGACTCCCTTGTGTTAAGGCAATCAGGAAGGGAGGGAAGGTGATGAGAAAATTTCAAAGTTTCAATTTGATCTCGTTGTGTGTTTCTCCTTTAAATGCAAAGTCCAAAATAAAGAACTTGTCCACAAAAGGAAGTTAGAGAAGTGCAAAGGAAGGTATGAATTTACAATACACTCGGTACTGATCGCTCTAGGGCGTGATGAGTGCCTGGCTGCAGGCTCCAGTCTGAGGGAACAACATTGCACAAAGATACTAGATTCCCAGACTGAGATTTTTCAAAACTGAACAACTTAATTGCAGCTCTCTTCCTACTGAAGGCAAAGAGCATGGATGTTTTCAATAACCGCACACCCAAAGCATGTTTAAGCACTGCTGTCTCTGCCAAGATGGAGGAACTAAAAAGTCCAGGAAACTCGTTAAAGGCTTCAAGTGCTTAAGCTCTTTTGAAAAATCTCACTAGCACCTATTTGTACCTTTAAGCTTCTAAACACTGCATCACTTAATCTTGCACAAATGACTGAATCTTGCCTTTGCTTAGTTTACCTTTACATACAGTTATTTCCTTAACTGGAGTGCTGTAACACTTCAGGGGTTAAAAAGTTTCAGCTGAAAGGAATGGCAGGTAGATGCTCATCATGAGACCCTGCTACCTGGAGAAACCTGGTGCCAGGGAAGCCAGCAGGACAGGTACCTTGTTCTTGTCAGGTAGCAATTCAAAATAGATACTGAATTCAGTTGAATAGAGGTGAGAAAGCACAGCTTGAAGAGAGCACAGATCCATTGGTTTAGCAAGACTGCCTAGAGCATTCTCTGCTGCAAACTGCTTGTGAATAATTATTGGGAGATGGATAAAACGAGCCGACAATTCTCTCATTAGGATGTGTTAAAAGAGATAGCTGAGTGTGGTTCCCATTACAAAAGCTGAGCGCTCTTTATCCTATTTAATCAGCTGTGAATCAGTACTAATTTAAGCAGGCATCTTTCTAAATGTATACATTTTTAGCCACTCTAAGGCGAGCCTTAAGCATTATCTTTTTTAACGTTCAATGTTTTTGCATTTGTTTTAAGGCTTTCTGGAATGTCTGCTTTGATGAAGCTGTTTCAGAAAGTTTAGCCTCTCCCTTCCACAATGCTCTGCTACCTATTGTGAAGTGAGTGCCTTAAATCCAATGTGCCAGCATGACACAGGGGATGGCAATCTCAATCACATCAGTCAGGAGAGCTACTCAAGGAGAACTATTCTACGCAACCCTGTGCCCTTGACTGCCAGTCTGAGCAAGTACAAGGACAACTGACCCCTCCTAGCTCAGAACAGAGATGGAGGGTATCCAACGTTTCACTACTATCCCACCTCTACTGCCAGCTGGGTAAAATAAATAAAGTCTACAAGAAAGAATACCAGAAAAAAGGAGGTTAGTCAGCAAACAGTGTATTTGGATACCTGATACCCCCTTTGGCTTGCATTTTCAACCCCTCCCTCCCTCAACAGTCCCGTTCTCTGTTACCTCGTGGGAAAACTCCAGGGTCCATGAAAGTTGCCATGCTGAAGTTTGCCAGTACAAACAAGAACACGAGCCCATTGTACACTGGGATGGCTGGGGAAATGGCTTTTGTCAACCAGGGGCACCTGTGGAGAAGAAAAGTTATAGGTAAGGGCTCTTTTGGCTGTAACACATAGTTTCTTCCCATTCACCATCATCACATAGAGAAGTAGTCTTGTTCCCTCCCTACCAGCCAGGCAGCAAGGCTGAATTTGCAATTTAACAACAGAAATTTCCATAGAGACAGTTTCAGTGATCTAAAGTACACCACAGACACCCTCTGTAAAGCTGCTTTGTTCCACAGCACAGAAAGCACCAATTGTTTACATGGCTCATAGGGCTTTGCCACCCTATTGCCTTATTTGCAACCTGGCATTTTGCTTCTCTGTGTAAAAGCTTCATCCCATTGTTGCATTTCTGTTTGCCTTCTATATAGCCCTGTTGCAGTTGGTGTTACTTTCAATTTTCACTGGTGTAAAGCAGAATAGGATTCTTAAACCACTGATCTCCACAGCAGGTACAAAGAGAAGCACACTCACTGCTCACTACATTTCCCTAAGCGGTTTTCAACTCCAAATAACACTCAGAATGAACACTACAAAACCTCTCCTTAGGGGAAAGTTTAGTCAGACTAAGAATGGGCTCTGCAGGTGTCAGCAGAATGTAAGAATGCAATATTGAAAAGAAAGTGGATGGCATCTGCCACGTGAACACTTTTCAGAAGCACTGGAAAGGCTTGCTGCCCACCCAGCAAATGTAACTGAGTGGAACTGAAGATAAAAGGTAAAGGAGAAGAAGTATGAGACTTTGGAAAAAGGGTGGAGAAATACCTGTTAGTTACAGGAAAAATTGTTCTAGCTGCAAAGAACACTTTCCATCAGAGAAGGGCAGGACCAAGGCAGAAAACAGCCTGTCTTACAGGCAACTTTACCCAATAAAAAGCAGTCTTACAGGCAACTTCACCCAATAAATTCACTCAGCCATTTAAAGCCTCTCTAAAGCTTATCTCTTAAGCACTAGACCAAATCTATTTCTCTGTTCTCAGCATAAACAAGTTTGGTGTACAGGGTTGCTGAGGGGAAAATCTGATCAATCTCACAAAGCTTGCAAATAAGGAAAAATGTGGGACAAAGAACGTCTTTGAAAAAAGTAAGACCCCTGACTGAGTGGGTCCTTAGATTTGCACCTGCCTCGACAGCCTGGGACTCCTCCAAAGCTGCTGAGCAGACAACCATTCAGCAGCAATACCTTGCTTCCATTAGCATAAATCATACATTGGCCTACATATTCTGGATTGTGTTTTGCCTGAATTACATCTATGGTTGAATCTGTTTGTCTGCCAGGCTGAAGCCTGTGGAGAGAAAGAAAAAACAGCAACAAACAACCAGTCTTCTCCTAAATCTAATTCACTCTACTTTTGCTACCGATATGCTATTTTGAACAGTTGAGAATCGTGTTATTGACCTTGAAGAGACACTGTTAAACACGCTCTTGTGGCCAGCATTAGAAGGGCACCATGTTTTCTCCTTCGATTTCTTTACGAGCAGGCAGGAAGAGATTGTTTTGCACCCCCCTCCTCTTCACAGCCAGGCTTTTAACAACGTACTGCTGCAAACTGCTTTTAAAAGGACCCTTCTTTACTTGTGTGTGCTTCAATCAGACTGGCCTCCAGCAAGTAAAAGATGGACAAATCCTACCCAGGGTGAATGAACTGTAAAGACAAGAGCAACATATGTCTGTGGCTGGGGCCAAGCCTCCAGGATGACTAGGGGAGAAGGAAAAACTAAATCTTCTTGCTTGAGTAAGGATGCTGTGCTATAGCCCACAGAAGGGGAGCAGAAGCATGGGGTTTCTCCTGGGACTAGTTTTAGCAGGGAAAGGCCCAGGAAATTAACACCTATTAAGAGCATAGGAAAGAGCTGAGAGTTCACTGGAGGAGAGCTGAATTTCTCTGTGTTTCTCTTGCACTTGGGATCTCATCCAGGTCATCATGGAGCTTGGGTAAAGGAGTAGGTCTTGTAGAAGAGGAAGCTAATGGAGAAGAACTACCTCAGACAGACCCAGCTGAAGACAGCTTGACTCCAGGAAGCACCCTAAGACCCTTGCATCTACCAGGAGGTGGAATTTTGACATGCAGCAAGGTCATACTGATTTGCTGCCAGGCTCAAAGCAGCTGCCAATGACTGAAAACCAAGGCAAGGCAGAAGTTTCTCACTTGCCATGAAATGTGCCACAGTGACCTTGCCAAGCAAGCTGCAGGCCTGACACTAACAACAGTTTCTGCCAGATCCTTTGGAGGAAAGCTAAAGAAATCCTGAAATAAGCAGCTATAGAATGAATTCTACCCAGGAAAGGGTTCTTCCCTCTAAATTATAGTAAAATTAGATTCAGTAGTGGGCATGGCTGACTTCCTTTCTTCCCATAAAGAAATTGCCTACATAGAGAACAATTATGAAATTACCCATTACTTGTCAAGCATGGAAGAGAGATTTCCTCAGCAGTAAAGTCAAGTAAGTTGGCAAATCAAGGGACAGGAAACCCTTTCTTACAGACAACTAGTTACTCAGAACAAGATTATAATGAGTGAGAATGTCTCAGATGATTAATGTAAGCACTTGTTAATGTTCTCATTTGTGATTTACTTTGTCATGTTCCCAACAAATACATCAAAATACTAGGAAAAGCTTTAGCCATAAGCTAAACTGAACAGCTCATTTAATGGGTAAATAGTGTATCTGGAAATCCTTCATGGAAGTTGAAATAAAGGATAGAGTGAGTCATTGTACATATTAGCCAGAACGTCTGTTCACAATCCTTCCATTTTTTCTTCCCAGGGTCTTTATGCAGCATCACAGATTACACAAAATCAGATGGGACAAAAGGGGCCTCATTTGTAAACTAGACTGACCGATAAAAACAGATGTGGAGATTGAGTCCTGGCTCGTAACTGTAAAAAGGTCTGAAAAAGAAAATAAAATTGCTACTAGGATTCCCCCAAAATGATGCCTCCTCCCTGTCCCTCTCCCCTAATGCACACATAATTTTAGGCAAAGTAAGAGAAATTCTAATCCAAGTCTGGCAGGTTGTTTTATCATCAATCCATCATGCAACAGTCTGGCTTCTGACTCTCTGTGCTCTGCCTCAAGAAGGAAGCTGCAGAAATGTTTGAGCAGGACCTGTAGTGAGTTTCTTTTTACTTTGTGCATATCCTCTCTCCAGGAGACCTGCTTCCAGCAGCAGTAACGCTGATCTATGGGACAAATCTAGCTGAACTTTTCAGTTGCTTTTTTCTAACAGAAGCTGTTATGAATCTAGATAAACAACATGTGGATTCAAAGCTTGCTTTTGATGGTGAACCCAAAATTTCAAGAGACTACAGTCTTGCGTACTCAATTCATCTCACAGTGGAATTATATAGCACGAAGGGTACCACAAATTTTATAGGGCCATATAAATTAAGTAGCCAAGAGCAGTCCCCTAATGGAGCACCACCACCCAATATTTCTGAGATAAAAACTAAATACCGAGATTTCTGATGTGCACTGACATCTAGGAGCAAAAACATCAAGTCCTAACCCAGAGCTTTTCTATTACAGCTTAATTATTGAAGAAAGCTGCACCCTTTCTGTTTGCTGGAGCACCTGCAGAATCATGGTCATTGCAGAGGTCAAAGGCAATACCCTTGGACTACCGAAAAGTCAAGTGATGGAACACAGCACCAGCTGTCCAATGACTTGCTTTTTGCATAAGCAGCTAGATATGCCTCACCTGGCCTATCTACAGCTCAGAAGACTCTCTGTTCCCCACAGCCATTACTCCTCACTGCACAATCAATGGTTAAATTCAACGTAGATGTGAAAATAAATGTATGATGAGTCCTCCATTCCAAGTTAGTTTGTATTCCCCACTTGAATCAGGTGAACTGAAGGATAAATATTGCTACTGTTGCAGGTACCAATCATGCTACATCAAGAACTGCTCAGGAGAGAAACCTTCAATGGTTTTGTTTACTGTAGAAATTAAGAGCCAGCACACGCCACCATGGCACGCTAGGGATAATTATGGATCTCAAATTCTTCTGAATGAAGCACACAATTACACAGGCAGCATTTTCTTCATAATTATACTTCTCTGACACAGAGTGATTCTGCTCATAACTCAGAGGAGAGTAATTCAGGGTGACAGATGTAATCTCATTTATCCTATTTGCTCCTGAAACCCTATCCTAATAAAATGGAAAGTTAAAAAGATTAACAAATAGAATCACACAACTTGCTAGGTGTCTTAGACTTATGCATCATCAGATGCCTGCCTTTGCTAAACAACAAATAATCCTTTCTGCTTTTTTGCTTGGTGCTTTGTAGCAAGTCATGTTTTTGTCTTATAATTATAGCTCACCTAAGTAATTGAATAGGACGTTTTTCTTGAATCCTGCTCTAAACTAAGATTTGGTGTTTTTCATTAAAACCTTACATGTGCTTAGAGAAGCAGTAGGCCATAGAGGATGGAGCCTGGGATTTCAAGAACTGGGTTTTAGTCTTGGCTCTGACATTGGCTTGCAGAGTGACTGAAAGACATCTGCTTCCCCCCTCCGCCCCAGTTAGGCTTTTTGCAAATGAGACATGAACTACTGACAGACCATCTTGCCCACTGCAGGACAGAGAAGGGATCACCTTTGATTTTGCAAATCTCAAAGCATCTCTTGTTAGGGCCAGGCTGGTGGCCCTGGTGTTCGCTTCCCTGGAGCACAGCTCCAGGCATCCACCTCCCTCTCCTGAACTGGGCAGGGGTGAGGCAAACCGCTCCTGCTGACAGGCTGTTGTGTGAAGATGTGTCTGTGATTTACCTAGTAAACAAGGACAGTGGCTCCTTTTACACTTCGGCTGGACCACAACAAGAATGTGTGCGCCCAGGCTTCCTTGGGGTGCTGGGTGCCTGCAGTCCAGAGACAAGGAGCAGAACATGGAGTAGGAGGCTACAACCCTTTTCTTTCTAACAGAAAGTGAAACCTGCTTGTGTAGTGCACAGAGAAGATGTGGGAACTTCCAGAGTACAGACAGGCACCCAAACTTTGGATATTTATCCACACCGAATAAGACGACCCCAAGAATTGTCTATTTGGCTGCTTAGCTGCTTATTTCTGCACAGATCACAAGGCATGGGTCTATTACATGGAAAAGAAAGCATCTCTTAATTTGAATCAACTTCTTCCACCATTAGTGGTAAAACAGTAACATGAAACGGCTGATTCAGTGCATGCAAGTAGAAGCAGCTCAGTGAAGTAGGGACTAATTAGATAAGAGGGGTCAACAAGCAAACATAATTTGACTAAGCACTGGTACTGATTTCAAACTGTGTCCATAAGTCTGTAGCAGCCTGTCCTGGTTCGATTCCTCTCCAAGACTTTCTAGCCAAACCCTGACTGCTAAGAACATGTACCCATTTGTGTACTGTAAAATCCATGTAAAGAATTTCTACTCATCACCAGGTCTGACAAAAGATTTAACATTTCTAACATTACTCTGATACCCAGCAACCCTGGGAGCTGGATCCAGCATCCTAGGCTGCCCAAAAGCTACCCTAACCCAAAATGCACAACAGTGTGGATGGCTGAGATGGTATGTCAGAGGAGAGACAGGTACACAGAGGTGAAAGTCCAGCACAGACCATAAATGAAAGGGCTATCAACTGACTGATTCTGAACACCCACATTTTAGAAGAATTTGGAATTAGATGTAAACACTGTACCTGAAAGCCCGTTCCACCAGCATGTATGTAGGACAGAGAAGGTGCAAGACAGCACCCTGAAGGCTGTACATCGCCCACTCTGCACCACAGAGCAGAGAAGGGCAGAGCTCTCTTAGTCTTTAGCAGCGAAAATCTAACACATTTCTCACATATCCCAGCCTGGGTGAGATTTTTCCATTTATATGCTCTTTCCTACCCTGAAATCACAGAAAAGTATCTTTCCGAAATAGTACCAGAAGAAAAAAAATAGCTCATTTTCCATTTTTTTGTCACTACCAAAGATAGCTTGGAGATTATTGTACATCTAAGAATATTCTCCCAGGTGCTAAGACATCTGCAGATTTAACAAGGAATCACTGGAAACAGTCAGGAGAGAACGGATCTGAGTGTCATAACCAACGTGAAACAGAACGGCAGGTCTTGCAAAAATAGCAGGAGGTTCAGGATAGCCAGGTCCTTTGCTCAGCTCTGCCACATCAGATTTTGATAAATGAACTAATTTCTGTGCCATATCTTACTCATTGGAAAGATTGCACATAATATATTGTTGCCATAGCACTACACCCTCACTGTGAGTACAGCAGTTGTACTGATATAATGTCAAAGTAAAGGATAACAAATCTGAATGTTACATAAAAATGAGATAAGGAGAAGTAAATACTGGAGAATTTACTACTGAAACACAGAAACTGATGAGAGGTGAGTGCCACATGGAACAGCTCATGCTGCTGATAAGTGGGACATACCAAAGCATCACAAGAGGCAAAAAACACCCTCAAACCCCACCACCAAAACATTATGAATTTCATAAGCCCCTTCCTAATTGAAATATAGCTGAACACTAGCGACAGAGGTTCAAATCCATCACCTGCTTAACTGTGTTTAATTATTCACAAGAAATGTGCTGGGCTGAAATTCACTCAGGTTTAACAAGAGCTGATGGGGTTTCAGTGAACTTTCCATTATACCCTGGACTCCATCCAAAGGCTAGTGGTTCACGTCTGGCAATGTACAGATCAGAGGAGCTAAATCAATTAAAAAGTCAACTTGAGATACAATGGTCCTTGATGAAAAATCTTATCTGGGCTATACATCACTCCCAAAGTAAAATACACTCTGCTCTTTCCACAAAACTGCTTGAAAGCACTGGAGCGTGTTCCCTTCCTCCCTTTTTAAACAGTCTCCGAGTACCTGAGAAAAGACACTATTGTCATGTGAATTGATGTGGGAGAAATATAGAGAAGGAACAAGAATACCAATAACCAATTCTGAGAGAGACAGCCACAGGGGTAAACATATCCATCATCATCCTCACGTTCGGAAGCCATCCAGCCATCCCAGACCTATTGCACAGGCACAGACTGACCCTGCAGCCAGGCAGGCAGGACATACTCTTATAAGCTACATGCACAATGTGACTTTACATCCTGTGCGCGGTGAGCAGGCAGGACTGGATTGTGCTGGACTCAACGCGCATGCTTTGCAGAGATGCTCTCTGCACACTCAGTAGCTGCTGGGAGCCCAGAAACATGATAGAGCACCCCTGAAAGTAGCAAACACATTGGTTACTGTCGGGAGCTGCCTTCAGTTGCTCACAGCAGCAGGGCTTGGGCAGGCAGGGGCTGGACTTATTGGCAAATACAGATCAAAACAGCAAAATCCTTCTCTACACAATGCTTTGAAATTTGCATTGCCAGGCAGTAAATTAAGGACCTACACAGAGCCAGTCAGCACTTACTGACATATATGAAAGCCCAGGACAGAGTTTTTCTTTTGATATACTTGTAAAGGAATACACTATAATAAGTATTGCGTCACTTGAAATGCCCAGCTTTTCATTTGCATCTCAAATTGAAGGCATTCATTGCACATTGATTCTAGGGTATACATAGGCTGGATTTTAGAGTTCATAATAACATTGTTAAATTAGGAGAAGGATAATGCTCACATCAAAGTGAGACAGTAGGTCTTTATGGCACTTCAAGCATCTAAATGGGCTGCAACCAGAGTTACCCTGAGCAGCAGAAACCCTCTGGTGCCTCATGGATGGAGCCGATTGCCAGTGCATGGGCAAATCAGAGTGGACTCTGAGTGCAGGTTACAGAGTGAGTGCACAGATCCAGACACAAACCTCCTTATGTGAAGCTCCTGAGATCGCTTTCTCAGCCCTGGACTTTGCAAAGCCTAAAATGCCATACAAGCTGGAAGAGGTAAGGACAAGTGTAATCCAGGGCTTCTCAAACAGGCACCAACCTTTTACCAGTACCATGCTGAGCAGCTGGAACTGAACCCCATTTTTTCCTAAGTGTAGGGATGGTCTTTGAGTCATGACAGAAGAGGAGGACAGTAAAGAGTCACTGCAAAATAACCACAGCAGGAGAGACACCAGTTGCCCTGTCACACTGGAAGTTTTAGATCTGTTTGGTTAGAAAAAGGAGCTGCTGCCCAGCAACATTCCTTTGCAGCTCTGTCTGCATATGGCTGGCCACCAGCACCTCTGTACTGCAACAGATGAACGACTTCCAGCCCATTTCAAAATTCCCATTAGGGAATTATCGAGACGCAGAAACCTTGCTAAATGAGAAATCAGAGAATTATCTCCAAAAGATGCTTTATGAATCAGTAACTCGTAACACTGCTGAGTTCTCAATGCATGTGGCTGCACTGCCCCGAGTCTGTGCTCCAATGTGCACCACTTCCGGCAATAATCACAGCCCAGCTGCCCAGCATGGTGTCCAGGGATGTTGAAAGATATTTCACTGTCTGGAAGAGATACACTTGCTACACAAGCTGAGTGTTTCTGAGGTTTTTCAAAGATGCCATGCGGAATGCAAACTTGTGCTTCTAATTTGTAAACATCAGAATTATTAAATTAATGCCACATCTACTCTCTCTATATATGTACTATATATACTGAAAAGAGCCAGCCCCTCACCTTGAGCGCAGCAGAGTCCCATTTCCTTGAGTAATGAAGAACACAGTTTATTTGGGTTTTGTACTACTGGTGACCCTCATCATCCTCCAGACCTCTCAGCAATCTGTAACCCAAGTTTTTGTTGGATATATCGAATTGCACTTGCCAGATACCATGCCTCTCTGATGGAAAAAATGCACAGGATAGCTCCTCCCTGACTGAAGGCTGTTCTCCAGTGTTTTACCTATTGTCCTCATCCTTGCCAATACATGCATGAACCCACCAGCAATGCAGAAAGGTGAGGTGGGCTGCTCCTACAGAACTGCTTTTTAAAATAAATTCAAATTATCAGCAGCCTAATTCAGACACACTTGAGGTGATCCCAGCTACTGGCACAGACGGATTTGTACAGATTTTGCTCACTGTATTCCCCAACCACATACTGGCAGAACACATCTAGTACACATTCAGTGTTTGAATTCATGAGAGAGTGGTGTAGTGGAAGCAAGATAGCTCATTATAAGTATCCCGTGATGAGAGAAAGAAACAGGTAAAGAAATATTATGATATAAGGAAAGGGATGGTGACATCAATGACAAGATAATTTGACTTTTTAGATATTCCTTTTCCACATGAGCTTCAGTAGAAAGAAATTAAATTTCACAAGATACCATGCCTTTACAGCTACTGCAGAAGTTACTTAACTAAAAGACAGCATCTATTAGATTAAAGTATATGCCACTTTAATTAACAATGAGCCAACATACCTAAGAAACATTCAATATGAGCTCTTAACTCTGTGATGACATCCTCAGTGGATTAGCAGAGAATTGGGTGACATCATGTGCTTTTCAAGATGCAGGGAAAAAAAAGAAAAGCAGAGGACACCAGCAGAGACAGCCCAGGTGCTTAATCCTGGAGCTGTCGCTCAGCTTAATCCTGGACAGCCTGTCAAGGTGCCTGTCATGGGTCTGCATCAGAGAGCAAGTTGCCTTGTTAAAACTCTGCATTGAAAAGAGCTGCAGGGGCTGCTTGGGGTAGTGGATATTAGTAGGGAATATCTTATTGGAGGACCTTCTCTCTCTACCATGTGTGCCACTTGCTCCATGTGAGATGCCAGCCGGCCCTGTCAGGGATGTTGCATGGCCTGAGCTGGAAGGACATGAAGGACCATACAGCTGCAGGCAAGGTCTGACACCGCCACCACAATCCAGGTGTTTGAGTAGGGCACGCACACTGATATCCAGCCAGCTCTGACAAATCTGCCAGCTGCTCTTGGCAGTGCTGGGGCAGCTAGAAAGACTTATACAAAGGAAGGGAAGGAAAATCCTGTGAGGCTGGTAATAGCAGTTAAATTTCTTCCATGACTTGAGCGCGCTGTTCAGGAAATTTACAGCTAATTAAGACCAGAGGTTCTTGCAGACTTGTCTGGATCATGTATTGCCTTGGAAATCTGGAAACAATACCTGAAGCGTTGTTATTCAGGCCGTGGACAGAGCTGCTAACGCAAGTCCTTTTATCTATGCAATAGCTTGCTTATGTGGGGAAAGGAAGCCAGTCCTAATCTGAACTCTCGTCTGAAGATTTCTAGACACATATGCAGCAAAATTACTGCAGTTATTGAAAGGTTTCCCTGTATGAAGCAGAAAGATTAGGGATTTCATATTTTATAGAAGAGATGAACAAAACAAAGAGATAGAGGTACCTCTACTGCAAACAGATACAGAAGACAGTGTAGAAAGTGTAAACATTCTCATATATCAAGTACTAGAGGAAATATGTAATAATAAAACAAAAGCCTCTCTTAGAATCCCATCTCTAATGTCCCTCTGGAATATCCTCCCGAAGGGGTTTTATGCAAACCTGAACTGGGGGCATGACAGTTATATACCTTATTCTCACGACACTGAAAAAGAACTTCGCATAGCTGGTATAAGAGGTCCTTAATATATTAAGATTTTAAGCAGGGAAAAACAAAAATCCGAATTACTTTAGCTGAGATTTAAGAAAAGAAAAATGCAAAAGACTTTCATGTTTCAACCTATAAATCAAACTTTGCATTTGGGAAGAACGTGCCCCTATGGCTACCTGCTTTGGTATGTTTTACCCCTTCCTAAGCCACCAGCTGGTACCAGCAACCTCTCACGACAGGGTATCAGAGGAGACTCACCAGTGATTTGGTCTGTTTTGGCAACACCTTTAATTATAAACTGCAACAGACACTAACATGGCCAAGGCAATAAAACAGCACCCTGCTATCACAGACCCCCTGACTACTACCCTGCCCGGCCATGCATCATTCTGAAACCAGGCAACATTTTATACACCACGTCTTTTCTCTGGAGGATGGATGCCAGCAACAGCAAGGCAGAATTGGGGCCCTCCCAAACAGGTTGGAGCCCATTTCCGCTGGAGGACCGGGACTGTTTTGGGGCACAAGGACACAGCTGAAAAATCCTTATTTCTTCCAGCAGAGGGTAGTGGCACACACAAGCCAGCAAGCAAACGTGAGATATGGCAAGCAAGAGATGTATGCAGTGCAAAACAAAGCCAAGGGTGCAATAACAATAATAATACAAAGCAACATTGCTTAGTCCAGTGGAAATGTTACAAAACTAAGTGCATTCCGCCATTTGCATTCATCAAAGGAAGAAACACATCAAACTTTAGCTTGTTCTCATCTACACCCTTCCTCAGTAATATATCATCTTCATTCCCCTTTCTAGTTTTGGGAAGGGACACCCCCAGGCAGCAGAGGGGCCAGAACAGCCTTTTTCTGAACATGACTACTAGAAATCTGTCTTCTCCTTCCCTCTATGGAGCTATTCTCCTTTCCTTGAGTCTCCCAGAGAAATCACTCAATAACTTTCAGGCTCTGTTTCCTCTTTTCTCCCTCCTGTTGTCCTGTTGGTAAATTAAATGACTGAGCAGTAACATACACGTTCTCATGCAGCAGAGGAACATGCTGCTATCACTGTTTTAATTTGGGTGTGTGGCAACGCAAAGGCAGTCTCGGGTGCCTCCACGGGTCTCGCAGCCCACGGGCAGATCTGCAGATAGACTTGCCAGAGGCAAAGGCGACACATGCAGGAGATTCACGGCTGTTCCCATGCACTCTCTCAACAGATACCAAAATAAGCCACTAAGGTAGAAGCACAGCCACAGTCTTCTCAAACTATTAAATGACTGTGACCCCCTGGCTTAGATTGTTTCCAATTTTAACAGCACAAACTAAGCCCTAGTCCCAAGCCTCCTCTGCCTGCACATCAATGACTGCGACATCTCTGCTCTCCATCTAACAAGATTAGGACAGGCTTCTGGAGGCAGCTTCTCCTGCAGGCAAAATGTTATTACAGGACCTATCAAAACCAAAAATGCTTTTGGGGAGCAGTAAAAACCTAAAAGAATCCATAGCAACTGTCTCACTAACAGTCATATTTTTTTATTTAAATCATGAAACACCATCTTAGGTCTAAATGTTTCTGTCAACTTGGACAAAATATAATGGTAATCTTCCAATATTTGTTTTGGTGCACAGGTATTCAATTCAGATTGACAGAAAACAAAATTACTTTGCTTAGAAAACATCCTAAGAGATGATAGCATCTTAATTACAGAAACAGGGAAATGGGATTCAACCTGGTATATAGATTTGTTTCTTGCCAATTCCACTCTAAAGCACAACAAGGCCATGATCTCACTGGCAGCCATGATGGCAGGGGGAAATGTCATTGCTTGACTTGTGTATTATTTGCTCTACCCCAAACCCCATACTTTTAAAGACAAAGGAGTAGCTTGCTCACATACTGTAGTACACATAGTAATAAATGTTGCAAAACAGTTACCCTAATAGCTCAGTATTCACTAAAAGCATATGGGTTTGTCATTTTGGGGGTTGTTTTTTTGGGAGAACCACAAAGTTATCAGAAAAGGTACAGTTATGCTCTGGGCCTGATGAACTAAAAATCACCCAACTCTTGCCATAATTCAGGAACATAAACCAGGATTACAATTATCTGAGATGCATTAACAAAGCTTAATACACTCCTGAGTCAAAATGGGACAATTAGCAGCTCCTGTACCAAAATAGAAGACTATGGAAATGGCATATGTGTCACCATCTGCTAACGATATGCAGTAGGCAAACCAATTCAGGACAAAAAAAAAAGAAAAATAAAAAAGCAGTTTCTTGATGAAACTTGTTTCCATTTCCAAGAATCAAAGCAAATATTCAGTTTAAGCATTACACTTTCCAGATTCCCAGCTGGGACCAGAATGAGAAGCATCAAGCATCTTATGATTTAACTGTTGAGAAATTTCCAGGCCAAACTTTCAAGCAAGAGGTTTGGATACAGATCTGAACTGTGGGATGTTTTGTCTGTGCAGTTCTACCATTGCTTCCAACAGCAACAGTTAGCATTAGTATGCGTACTTTCTAAATACCTATTTGGTCCTGAACTTTGCTGAAGTTCATAATTCATCCTGTTTTTTCCCTTGATTTAATTTGAAGAGTAGCAATCATCATTTTGTTTTTCAGAAAAACATGAAAATTTACTTGCTGAACAGCTGTCACAGTGTAATGAAAATAATTTACTGTTCAGTTTTTCTGAATGAACCCCTTATCCCTCCTGCCATTCCCCCCTTGAGTATTTCCTGAAAATCATATGCCACAAACAAACTAGTTTTGGCTTATACTAGAAAATGTCTTAAACTCTGGGATACCTTTCTTTCCTTTTCATTCCTCTTCAACAGCAGACAGAGTCTACCATAATGGTTAGGGGAAGTGTGGAGCTGCACATCACAGGAGAACAGCCACAGAGACATAAGCAAAGCTTGCAAAGTTAGAACTGTGCTTTTGTTTCCTTTGATTTGAGGGGGGGAAAGGAAATTAAAAAAAAAAAAAAAAAAATCAGAGTGTCCCAGTCACTACAGTACTTTTCTGAGATGTTTTATAAATTTGTTACCTAACATAAACAGGTCCAATCTTTGTGGTCTCATATGTCACTGTCAAAATTTTTGGTAGGGAATTTTATTTTTTTACATGACTACTGGAAAATCCATGCACAGACCTACAATTCATATTCTGAATAAAACTTCGAAGGAAACTCATAAACTTCTCAAAATGTACTACACTGTTCCTGACTCCAAAGGGCAATAACATGGCAAAAATGAACCATGTTCTGGGAATCTAAATCCCTGAAGTACCCTTTGGTGAAAATGAAAAGCAATTTCTTTTTAGAGCCAAAAAAAGTCCCCTTTTCAGGTCTTAATTCCAGGATGCACATTTGAATCCTATTAAAAATATTTTTTCACTCACCCACTGGACTAAAAAAAGGCTCTTTTTTATTTACCTGAAAAAGTATAGTCAAGTAGTTACAGTAAGTGACCTTGCTGAGGTGTTTTTTTTTTTCCTCCCACCAGTTTGCCTATATATTCTACAATTCCACATTTTTTTTATTCTAGGAACACCTCACCTTTTACACTAGCTATCCTCCCTCAGCAGTGTTGGGAAGTTTTCCTTTTAAAAGAATACAAAGATATGTCAATAAAAACGAATTGGAAAGTGTTATGCCCAGTCTCAAGAGAAGTTCACCAACTAGGGATAGACTGATTTACTGAAAGAATGGCTGAAATCAGTGATTATCAGCAACAGACTAGTAAATCCTTAAATCAAGAGATTTACACTGCTGTAGGTCAGGCGCGGAGATACAGATGTGGAGTGGGGCCCATCCTCTTCCTTGTCTTCTATCACAGCAGCCCTCCCAAAGCTTCTCACTTGCACTGTTTATACCTCATTTTCTGGCACACTTACAGCCTGTTTCCATACATTATAGTCGGGAAAAAAGCCTTTTACACTGTTTGTTCCTCAGGCATGAGTGACACACTCATTTTATCAACTCTTCAATATTTGCTGTTCAACATTAAACACAGATATCAGCAGGGTTGTGGTTTTTTTTTTTTAATATACCAGATCAATCAAGTAATTGACAAGTTAACAAATCTGTTGGCTTTTTCACTGAGCTTTGCTTTAATTTTTTTTTTTAATTAAACAAAATACTCTTTGGATCCTGCCTTTTCCCTTAAAATGGCCTGCCGCCCATACAGGCATTTTAACTCTGTAGTTACTTTCTAAAGCATCATGTTCTCTATTCTCCCTCCCCATGACAGCTCAAGGCAAACCACAGTCCCTGGGACATCTGGAGGTTGTGGTTTGAATGAATCTCTTCCAGCCATGAACAAAGGCAATAATCTTTGCTGAATTAATAAATACTTAAGACTTGTTAGTATTTCTGAATTGCAAAACTCCGTGCTTGCAAAGGCTATACAGAAAATAGCCTTCTCTTGAATTCACATAACCATGGCTTTAGTTTCCCAGGGACTTTTTGTGAATGTTGGGGAAAAAAAAGGCTAGAGATAATGATATAGTTATGCTAAAGATACAGTGAATGCAGCCAGCAAAAAAATGCGAGTATCCTCATTTTGAATAGTAACAGATGCCAAGACAGCAGAACCCAGCCTTGAACTGGAAAAGTTTTAAATTCTTCACAATTTGTGCCAGCAAGACAAGGAAGGGGTTAAAGTGAATCCAGAACATCTTAATAGACCTAGAAAACACAAAGAGTCCTTCCAGAAAGTGTGCTCCCACTGGAGTCTCTGTATCACCCCTCCCTATGGGCTGAGGGACAGCACAAGCATCTGTGTAGTTAAACCATTTCAACAAAGCTGCATCCTTCTTAAAAGGCAATCTGGGTGTGTGCTTCTGGCAGAAAGGCTCCCTGGGCAGCAGAGGGGAAGAGCAGGCAAGAAGAAACAGATTCATCTTCTACCAGTATTTTGTTTCCTACATGTTCGACTCTACTCCGAACGCTTGCCTTCACAAACACACAGGCATTAAATTGTTCAAATTACATATAATCTTGTGTTGCTCCTTTACGACAGCACAACCAGCGACAAAGAAAAGAACTTAAAGTGCTCAGCTCCCTTCAAAGAGGAAGAAAGCCCGTAGTGACAAGCTAGAGAATGCGTGACTTGTTTTTCCACCACCCCATGATGCACACATACCACAATGCGTTCAGGAAACTCCAGCAAAACTGTGTGCAGGCTCTGAGCAGCTGTCTGCCAGAGAGTTAGATCTCCAGCTCCCTCACCCCAAGTTAGGAGTACAAATCACAAAAAGCAGAACCTCTCTGAAACATCTCTCTTGCAAATTATTGTAATTTCCCATCCATCTTCAGCTTGGTTGACTTTGCCGGGTCTACAGGGGACGATTTGCAGCATTTGTTTTGGATTAAGGGCTCCTAAACTGTGACTCAGGAGACAGAGTAAATGATCTGCAGCTGCCTCACAGAGCCATGTTAAATGGTGAAAGTGCCAATCCCACGTGGCTGTGCTAGGGGGTCCTGAATAAGTTTTAGTCCCGCAGTTATCACCTGATCTAAAATTTTAGGAATTAACGACTATGTCAAGTTGATTTGCAGACTGATAAAAATGTGAAAAATTCATTCGATAACCTCTATGGAAAAGGACATGGTTTGTTCAGGCACTATGTTTTTCCTTCTAACTAGTAAAATTGTTAGCTGAACAAACCAATAAAACATTTTTTTCTGTTAGTGAAATCTACTGTTTGTCGCTTGTTTTGCGTTGAAAGCTGCTTCTTACACCACACCTTGCTTTGTGTGCAAACAATATTACAAAGCTGTGTTAGGCCTGACATCTAGTCTAACTGCAGCGTGACTCCACAGAAGTTAGTGAAGGCAAACAGGCAAAATAAGAACTGCTTCTTCTGGATCAAAAAAAGGTTTCAAAACTTATCTTATTATTTCTTTGAAACTTCTCAATTTGGAAATTTCCAGATTTTTCAGTAGGCACAAAGTCCTTTTCCTAGTAAATAGGAAAAATGTACCTTACGTTTGTCTTTTATGATGGCATTTTCTGTATATTCAGCGAAAAGCAACTATATAGCACCATAATAATGTGTTACTTTACCTTCCCCTCAATTTTCAGCTTCCATACTGTCACATTTTAGTCAATCAGTTGTTGCTAAGCTGTCTCCAGTGCTATATGCATTTTCCTGTATCATACCACTCAGAAGTGGAGGCTAGACTGTGAGAGTCATCTTGAAATGTTTTGCTCCTTAAGCATCCCCTTTCTGCAGAGTGGATACAACCTTATAGGTGGATGCTGCCAACCAGTATTTGGTAATTAACTGCAGTCCAGTAGAAAAATTGCATTAGCATAGCCAAGCCTAACATCGAGCTACTAGATCAGTGCAAATCTGCAATGCAGATGCAAAAGCCTATTTAGTCAGTTCACTTAAGTATTTTAAGTTCAATAACTGAAGCAACTCTGCTAGTTATTGGCTCAGCACCTTCTGCACTGGGGAAGATTCTTCATAATCTACCATAACTCTTGGTCACCGGGTGGCTTGAAACACTGTTGTTTGAAACAATGAAAGTGGTCCTGCCTGTAGTGTTTGCAAACTGCTGAGATATTGACAACGCAGTAACTAAATAAGCATAAAGAAACACAGCACTGTCACTATTATAATAATTTACTGCTACCTCATCTCCTACCGTTACAGTTGCATGAGAAGAAAATGGTTCAAGTGAAGAGTGTCCAGCTTCCAGATACTCCCAGTTATGCTCTGTGGCTGTGAACTCCAGCCTTTCAAAGCTTTTGCAACCGTAACTGTAACAACCTGCCAGCACAGCTGGAATTGAGCACTAGCTGGAGCCAGCCTCGAGCCTGGTCAAAAGGGAAGACAGCAGCCTCATATCTTTGCCTTCCAGAGAAGATGACCAGCAACAGTGCCACCAACATCTTGCTGTAGCAGATGGCCCCTTACACGCAGCAGCACATGGAAAGGAAATAAGGACTTCTATAGTTTTTCCTACATCCAGTTGTGTCAAGGACTGAACTAGTTAAATCACTGCTCCATGCCAGCTGATAAATTCTGTTCAGAAACCAAGTAAGCATTTTGAAAAAGGTCTGATTAGAGCTGCCTGGGTGCCTGGCAAGATGCAGGAAACTTATGTGACCCACTTACATTGTTGATCAGAAGCCTTTTCCTAGCATATGGTGGGACAGTGCATGAAAACCGCCAGAGAAATTTCAGGGGAAAGCTCTCCACAGAAATACTTTGTAGTTCAGCATCTCCAGCTTTCATTACCATCAACATGTAGCATCACAACTTTTTTGGGCTCTTGTCTACCATGAACATTAAGCTTCCTCATGCAACTCCTCTAACTTTTGCTTTGAATTTGTTTCCTTCAGTGGAGCTTTCTTGTAACTCCAAAAGACTTTGCATACTATTAACATGCCAGGAACACTCCCGGTGCATAAAGAATTTACATGCTATGCAGCAGCAATCTTTTAAAATTGTTCGCTTTTGACCCAAAAGAAAACTCAGAAACAAGCCCCTGATGGAGCATAAGTGGCAGTGATGGTAAAGTGGGAGTAAAGTGCTGCAGCCATGAAAGAGAAAAATAATTTAGTTGGATCATGGAGTAGATACTTGGAACATATGTCAATGCCAGATCAAAACAGCCAATTGTTGCTGTTATCTACTTAAATCTTCTGTTGTGTGGAAAAGGGAGTTAGGAAATTCTTTTCAGCCAACGCGACTGTCTAAGCCAATGCCCAAGGCAAATAATGCTCTAAACAATAAGGCATTTTGTTTAACTCTGCAATAAATACTGAATTTGCAAAGACAGTTGTTTGGTTACAGTCTCCTTCTGCAACCTCCAGTCAATACTTTGTATTTACATAAATGCATAACCAGACCTAATGCCCCCACCATCAGTTCTCAGCTCCTGAGAGAGTGGGCATGAGGTGGGAAATGGGGGCATGAAAGTTTAATCCTTGACACAAAAAATTAGGCCACTTCCTTGAGAGCTGCCACATGGTATCTATTTGAAAAAGTGATGTTCAACAGGGGCACCAGAGTACACAAGATACCTTTGTGGATATTTACTTTCGAGTTATTGATATCTTTTCACAAGATATCAGTTGTAGAACAGTTTCACTGCAGAAGGATCTCTAGCAGAAGAAAGAGTTGACAGAAGCAGCTCCTGCAAATAGGTGTTAAGAACAACTGCAAGTCAAGGCAGCAATCTGAAACCTTTGCTTTCAAGGGAACTCAGCCTTGACAAACTAGCACCAGCATCTGACTCTACCATGCAACGGTCCTTGACCTTTTAGTAGCTATATTATCCATACAGTAGATTAACTGATTATTGTTTGCTCTACCTATTGATCGTGAAAAGCTAGTAAAATGCAGCTTCAGCTGAAAATGGTACATGCAAATCTGTGCCTTTACGCTGAAGATTATCAGTAAAACGAGTCAAATCCAGAAACAGAAATCTTAATTTAAAGGGACATTACCCTGAAGGTACACTTACCTTCCTGCGTGTACAATGAAGTTCTATGATCTGTCTTTGGCAGCACAGACCATTAGGAGCATAATATTAATAGCTTGCAATATAGACTATAGAAAAATGGGAATATATTAAAGTTTTAAAATATTTAATAACCCTCAAAATGCAGGTTTCTGGAAGCTCGCATAGCCTACTTTACCAAGCAGCGTTACCCATTCTTGTACTCACACGAAATTCTGCTAAACTTTCCATTCCAAGACCACAGAAGTCCACTGAATGAAGATGAATGAACATGGTTGGTTGCAGATATAGAAGCTGAAAGACTAAGCTTGCCTTTTTCTCCACCACAGACACTCCTAACTGTGACCAGATTTCTGCATGATGGCATAGCACGCTAGGGATGCTCACCAGTCACTGCTGCAGACTCTGAGGTTAAAAAAGTTTTGAATCTAGCATCGTCCCTCTGAAAAAAAGAAAGAGTAATTTCTTCCTATATGATTCAATGCAAAGCACAACCTCTTGCAGTCATTGTGTTCAGTAGGACGAGTACAAATCTCTAATCTGATCTGCATCTACCACCATCTCATTTTAGAAGCTAACTTGCACATGGCCAGTCTAAGGCCAAAATACATACAACCTAATGTAACCACAGACCATTAATGCGTTGGATCTATAGCTTGAACACTCAAGTATTTGACATGCTACTGAAACTGCAGATACTTGAAATGTATAAGAAAAAAAAGGAATGTGAACCCCACTATAGATCTTATACCGAGGTGTACCTTGCTTCCTCCTCCCTAATTCTTCACTAGGCACATGGCCAATTCATTGACAAGTGTGTTTTCCTGATTTGGTTTCCTGGGAGTCTCTACTGCCTGCACATCAAGCCAAATGTGCATTTTGCTATCAACATAGCCAGGGGGGCTTAGAGATGCTAGCCAACTCTTGTTCAACTAGTGTTACTGTTTTACAACATGTCATGCTTGGTGATATTGAAAGCAAAAGCCAATAAAAGGAAAAATTAATCTTGTGATTAAACACAACACTTCGGATTGCTGGCTGCTGACGTTGGCACCATGCCACACTCTCCAAGGACAAAATAGAACTTGCCTGCTGTCTTCACCAACAAAAGCATTTTTACAAAATAAGGGTCTCTTGCTATGAATGATCAAAATGAGCAGCTTGGCAAAGAGACCTGGCCAACCATCAATTACAGCTTTGTTCTACCCCAACTTAAGCTGATATTGTCCAGTTCCAGACTGAGATGATCAAAGACCTGCTCTTAAAGAATTTCTGCATGCCATGTAACTTACAACTAAATTCACAATATATAGAATTTATAGCAAATTTATAAAAGAATAAGAGTTTGAAAATTTGTTTTTAAGATATTTGCATGTGTCAATGCAGAATACAGATTGTTTTGAAATCTGAATCCTCAGGGCTTGCTAAGCACCTGCTCCCTCAAAAGCAGGCTTATGTGCCATTGAAAGATTTGTGCTGGTCCTTTGGAAAGGGATTAATTCCTTTTCAGCTATGACTATTTGCATAGGATACTGTGTTGGTTATGCCAAAGTCCTCTTTGATACTTGTACTTGAGCATAAACTGTAGTTTTTGTCATCAGTTATACAATGTTCATTTTTATTCTGGCAAATGTTAAAGTTTAATTTAAACTCTGCTTAAAAGGTCTCCCTTAGGGAAATTCAGATATGCAAATACACTTCATGAAAACAAGAAAGCTCATAAGCATGGTCAAATCAGAATGCACTTCTGAATGACTTCTCACCATCATTGTGCTAGAGGAATATGACAGAAACTCCATACCATGAGAAACTCCATACAATGAGCAGGGTCTGGCCTCTACACTATTTGCGAATGGCCAGACCCTTCCAGACCCCTCTTCCAGTCCCACTCTCCCACTTTCCACACATTCTTTAGTCAACCACAAAATATCATCATTTTATACACGAAGACTCTAATTTCTTATTTCAATATGGTTGCTGATGTTACAATATACCAACCATCAAGGCTTCTTTGTGGATCAGTGTGATGAATAATGCTGCTTATAAAATAGCTTTCTAAAAATCAGTTCTGTCCAGCAGTGGTATACGGCCATCTCCCAACAAGTGCTATGACATAACTCCTCAGTAATAAATGGTAATACCACAGCTTCGCAAAACAAATGCTATCTTTATGAAAACCTTTCCATTTTGTATGTTTTATTACTTTCAGCCATTCTTAAACTGCATCAAAGGGAAGTCTCTTGCACTGGGAAGTCTCACTGAGAGGGTTGTGAGGACACAAATATTTTGATCAGAAGAAACCTTTGACCAAACCTTTGGTGATGAACAGCAAAATAAGTTTCTGGAATCAATGTTTCAAGCTTAAAATGGTTGTGGCAGACAAAAATGGTTCTGAGACATAAATCACATGATCTGAAATAAGAGTACAACCTGCTTGTTTGTATGCTTCCCCTGCTGAAGTAACTGCAAGAAGCTGTTCTTCAGCTCACCAGGCAGGAAAAACCATGTGTTGACAGAAAAGTTGTGTTACCTAATGCTATGAATCTATAAAAGTGATGAATAGACCTAATGTTGATGCAGCGGTGAAAAGATGCTGTCAGATCATTAAGCATAGCCAGGTGATCTGTCAGTGTTCAAAGACGTTGAATTTTCTATCTTACACTTCCTCCCTCAGGCTCCTTGCACATGCACACATCCTCCAAAGCCATCTTTCACTACAACCTGAAAATCATTTTTTCCTCCCCTTCTCCCCATTCACCTTAAAAATCCTGCAGGTTTCTAGGGATGATTTTCAGCTCAATCTCTCCTTTCTCAGAAAGGCTAGGTTTGTGCACAAACATTTATTAGCAAGTTTAGCCTAACATGCTGGACTGATTATCACGTTCAGTGTTCTTAGGAAATTCTTTGCTGCTGCAGTAGCTGAATGCAGCCATCCGACATGTGGGCTTCCCCACTCCCGCCCCAGCCTTGTGGCTACAGACAATAAATACTGCTTATGTATGCTTTTTACAGAGCAGCAGATTGGTGTTAGATTAATTCTAAAACCTATTTTATCAGATTAGTCCGATTAGCTCAGATTTTGGATCTGTTCTGAAAGACATACTAAAAATCTCTCTCCAGTTCAAGTTCTGGAAGAAAAAGCAGTGAATTCTCAAATGTGTCATAACAGAGAAACAAAGCTCCTGCTAAAAACAAACCCAGAAATGAGAGGCACCTAGGCCATGACAAATGGAAATAGTAAAAGCACACAGAAGCATCAGGAAAGCTCCTCCAGTAATACTCTACCATGGCCAATGTGCCCATGACTTTGCTAAGTAGCACTGCAGGATCACATTGAGGTTTTTTACTTATGTAAGCAGTTCTGCTTGGCTGAGAATGACTGTGCATATGAGCAACGTGCCAGGGACGTTTTCAGCTGTAGAGTTCATGGTCTAACCCCACAGATACAGGTAAGAGGGTAAATGGTGCATTCTTCATATTGTTCACAGGGTGAATGCTCTTCTGACTTAATCGTAATGCTTGAACTGAAGTATCTCACAGGAGGCAAGAGGAATAGACACAAAGATTACAGCATGAGAAAAGGATCTTCAAAAACACAATACAGAGAAAGCATTTTTCACACTTGTGCAACTAAGATAATTTATACTAGAAAAATCCACTCCTGGTGTAGGCTAATAGTCTGCATACAGTGAACATAATCCTGAACAAGGAGATCTCAACTATGACATGCACAAAAAGTAATAAAGACAGCTGAGAGACACAAACCCACAAGTAGGATCATATTTAAGACTGGTTGCAAAATGTGACCAGACTGACAGCGTACAACTCTTTTAACATCTTCATAAATCTCAAATATGAGAAATATGCATTTAAACAATACAGCAGAGGATAAAAGCAGCATTAGAAGACTCAAATGAATGCAGGCTGCAGATACGTAAATACAATATTTTATTATTGCACTATATTTTCAGGCTGCATAAATAATGGTACATACATTCTGTGGCTGTACTAAGCCACTGTGACAACTATGACCTTATTGTGGCAACAAAATACCAAGAAATCCCCTGAGATTTAGCAATATTTTCTGACACCACAATCCTGCAGCTATCTCCACAAGCAATTAAATGAAAATGCTGCCCTGCCTCCTGCTACATTCCAGAGAGCTGTATCAGGCAATTCAGCCTGCCTAAGAAAAACACTGAAGATGTATAACCAGCGACTGACAACTGCCAATCAGGTCTAACATACTCACTGCAACTTCTTGAAGTGGTTCAGATAGGCTTGCAAGAGAAATACTACACGTATTCCCCTGAAAATGTGAAAAGTATCGTCCAAACAGGTTAATCTTCCTGAAGAGGAAATCTATATACTTCATGGGGAAAAAAAGATTGCAGTTGTGTAAGATGCCAGGTGGCATTGCACTCTTTATGCCAACCCTACCTGTCAGCCACCACATACAGAGAAACTGGGCCACGCTGCATTGAGCATGGCAGTAGCCACCAAGAATATTCCAAAGCGGAGATATTCAGCAGAGTCCAGTCAGGCACCCAGCTTGTTGCTATCAACTACTTGCTTGGCTGGAGGAGCAGGGAGGCTTGCAGCTGGCTCAGATATGCCAGGGTTGCCATACAAAAAAGCCCTGGGAAGGGAGCAGAAAGGATGTAAATGTTTCCCAGGGAGTAAAGGCAAAAAAAAATGCAGTTAGAACTGACTGCCTTGGATTAGGGGTGTAAAGGAATAATAAGGGAAAACAGAGGGAGATACTGAATGTAGAAGAGAAAGCATCAAGGAAAAAGTATAAAAAGCAAAACAAGAAAAAGTACAGAAGGCAAAACAAGAGTAAAGGAGGTGGCAGAAAGTGTTGCAAGACAACAGTAAGTCTGTTTTCCATGGTGCTACAGTAGTGACATACTGAAGACAGTGGGGGTATTTTTTGTTCCAGGAATGGCTTCAAGGGAGACAATTCTACATTCATTCCCTCTACTGTGATTCTCACTCAATCATTCCACAGTAAAAACTGCCTCAGAAGGACTATCGACAACAACTAAGCTTGCCCTTAGGACAAAGCAGGGTGCTGAACATGGAAAGGCTTGACGTCACACAAGACTGGTCACCGAATGCTGCTAGGAGGAAATCTAGTACATCCTTGAGTTCAAAGGTACCAAGGGCGCTTCGACAGTAAACTTACCAGCATTTCAGTGGTGAAGGTCAGAATCACAGATGAGTCTCCGAATCATCACTATAGTCTTTAGCTCTTACAGGTTATTCATACAAAAAAAGATAATGAGGCATTGCAAATTTTGGTTTTTCTTTTTTGGGGAGGTTTTCTTGCCTGGTTTTGGCTCTTTGTCCACTAAGAGCTGGACTAAACTTAAATAGTTGACAGCTATGCTTTATCATTCCTGAGCTGGAACACACAGAGGTGCAGCCTGTATGCAGCATCTGTGTGACAGCCTCTGCCTCAAGTTGTTCAGACAACTACTGTGTCCACCAAAGAACGTGCTATGTGGGAATCTGATACACAGGAATTGATTTTAACACATTAATCAGGATTTTGCCTGTTTTCATCATGCATTTCTATTAGAAGCAAAATCACTTTCTGAAACTATTAAAGGACCCGGGCATCAAATAAAGCAGAGCCTCGAATTCCTGCCTGGAAGGTCTATGCTACAGTATTTGTAGACTCCATCAAAAGGCAAAGTTTGCTGATGGACAGCCAGACTTTGAAACCTTATTTGCTCTCTGTACCAGAAGCATCCAGCACTAATACAATTCTAGCAAACATAGTAATCATTTGTTCTGCTTGACAAAGGTCACCAGACATCAGCTTTAATCTCCCACTGAAGTCTATTTACCGAAGTCTGCTTTCAGTGGCAGAACCAAAGACTTATTTTACAATGAGCTGGGCCTCATTTTTTGTAATAAGCAGTCAGGAACATTATGCCTTTCTTACACTCTGCAATTTTAAATTTGCAGGATATAATCCTGAAAACCAGGATTAAATTTAATATGCTTTGAATTCACATGATCTCATTACAGGAGGAGATGATTCCACACAGACTATGCACAACTGTATGTTAAATGTATTCAGAGTTCCAGTATATGACAACTATGTACATAACTTAGCAATTCTGCCTGGAAAGGAGGGTTTGTAAAATTTTACTCAAAGAACCTTTTGATTTTAGTCTTAGTCAAAATCCAAACCAAGTGACAAATTATGAACACTGAAGTAGCCGGCCACTCAATGGCAACTCCCCTTAAAACTATTATATTTTGTGCTGTGGCACAAAAAATTTGTACACGGTTGTAAAGAACCTTAAACTGATCTCTTTTACTATAGCAAGGTATCAATTTGCTCTCATCTTGCAGTAGGACTTGCAAAGTAACAGCAAGCTGATACCTTGTCTAATTCCACAAGTGCAGAGGTATGTGGCTTGTGTGTCTAATTTATACATGGACATTTCCAACTTTCAAAGGGGAAAATGTGATTTAAATACAAGATTGTTTGCCAAATTCCTCAAACAATTGCAGATGTTTCTTACATGTCTGACCTAAGAGGGCTGACTGCTGAAACCTAGACTTATCCAAACCACCACAATTTCCTCTACAAGCCATTTGTCTAGAGTAAAACGACAAGAGGAGATCTAGATTTATGGATCATGACACAAACTTATAAATCTTCGCTCTTAGTTTACGATTTAAAAAACATTTAAGTATGGAGTTTGTCAGCCAAAGTAGCTTTTGGTCCTTTAATCATGTGTTCCAGTTTAATGGAGCAGAAGCAGCACTTGTGTTTCCCTGACTTAATGTACGCTTACTGTTTTTGTTCCATGCCAGTATCTGCAGCAAGAAAGCATATAACCAAACTTGCAGAATATTGAAAATGCAGTTGTTAACTCCACAGTGAGGAATAGCCCAGATGAGGTACCTTTTCCTCCCAGCCTTAACACTTCTCAAGCCTGCAGGTTCCCTGCACATGCTGCAACATGCAGTGGTTGCTTCTCCAACCTCATAAAGAGATAGCCATTCTACTCCTGCCATGCCAAGCAATTTACAGCCCACCTGTGCAAAACACAGGGTCTGTAGTGTGTATCAGTGTCACTCAGAATAGAGGATGGGTTTTGTTTTTTCAAACAGCTTGTCTTGATAGGTGTGAAGCAACCCCAGGACTGCTCTAATATTCAATGTCTTATTCTGGATCAAGTTGCTCCCAAACTACTATTTGCTTCACAATTCCAAGATAAAGAACCTGTCCTCAGTTTCATATAATTTACCAAATTTTAACCATTTTGGGTGACTACTCTGAACATACAATTTTCAATCTCTGTTAAATGAATTTTTCAGCTATTTTTTTAAACAAGCAAATGAAAAACACTTCTTGTCCAATTAAATTCTGGTAGCTTAAACTTTGTGATACTAATGGTGATGATGTTTTGGGCCTAAAATTTGGCAGGGTGTTGCCACTGACATTTCTTCAAACCAAAACTTTTAATCATATATTATCCCAATTTTTTACATAGCTTTAGCTTGTTCAAAACACCATTTTTTCAGTGAATGAGCTATTCAAAAGTCCTAACCAGGGACCCATTTTACTAGGAGCTGTATAAACACAGCTGCTAGAAAAGGTCTGGTACAGATTGTAACATAATGGTTTGAATTCTGTTTAGAGAAGAACCTCACAATGGCAACTTAAACATGTCAAACGTGCCTCTGTGACCACAAAAAGAAATGTGATGTGGTTTGATTAAAAATAAAGTGAAATTTAATATTGAAATACCAAGAGTGGAAGGTGGAACCAGAGCAATCATGATTTAAATGATGTGTATTTGCACAGAAGAGCAACACCACATGAGTAAGAGAGGAAGAAGAGCAGCTGAGAAGGAAAGACAGCTCTGAGGAAAGAGGAATGAAAACAACCTGAGGCAAAACCAGAGACAGGAAGCCACCTGAGACCTGCTCTGCCTACCAAAGAGCTGCTAGCCCTAGACATCAAAGCAACTAAGGAACCACTAATCCTGAAGGGAGGCTTCCAGGATTTAGCAATAACATGTGGAGAGCTCTTCCAATTGTATTCTGCTTCAGTCGGGTCATTTTCCTTCAAAACTATTCACCACTGTCAGGGTCTAGGAGAAATCCAGTGTGGAGCCAAAAACAGATGGGAAAATGTTTAACAACAAGCAGACTGAATCAGTGCCAGGAGAAAGCCCAAACGCAGTGATTCGGAGATAAGGCACATGAAGCTACAGGTGGAAAGTAGAGGACCATTTCAGGTGGTTGCTTCCGCAGGCTCCTCTGGATGCTGCAGAAAAAGATCAAATACTGGTTATACACACTTTCCAGTGGTTTTGGCAAGGGGAGTGGGGGATCGGGAAGTTTGGTTGGTTTATTTACTCAATGCCAAAATAGCTCTCGGTTCCAGCTACAGACAGCTATAATCCTAGCAATCATTTTATTGTGTGACAGAAACATGTATTTGACATAGTTTGGCTTTGATTTATTAAGTATATATAACCGTGGCAAGGAGTTTTCAAAACGGGTTCATGGTTGGATTGATGGACATGTAATCATTTTGGAAGGCAAGATGAATCACTCAAGCTAGTGGGGTAAAGCAAAAATACACACTGAATTCTCCTTAGCCAAGGAAACAAAAGAATAAAATATCACATTCTACATGTACTTTAACATATTACAGGAAAAAAAAAAGGACGAGAAAACTTTGCTAAAGAACTGACTTCAAAGAATATTTGAATTTCAGATTGAGAGGATTTCTAGGAAAAATCTTCATGGAATGGATGTGGAATTTGTTATAACTAACTATGTAGCTTACCTTCTTGCTGGTTCTTGAATTCTCATTCCTAGGAGAGAAGAGGAACATATCAGTGTTGTATTGTCAGGCTGAAGCTGGGGGGTGCTGTTAAGAGAATTTGCAAAAATATCTACTTACCTAACTCTGTGCCTCTCAGGTGAGGAAGGTCCCTATAATTTTGATTCTTTTGATCATCTTCAAAAAAGAAAAAAAAAAGGGGGGGATGTGGGGGGCTGCATATCAGATCTCAAATGCTGGTGTCACCCAACTTGAACAATCAGTGTTGGCTGCTGCAGTTGAAATTGGCTATGGCAAAGAAAATCACATTGCATAGCAGATGACAAATCTATTGTCAGTCCCACCTATGCTATACAAAAAGAAGGCAACATTCATTCAATAACCAGGCTAGGTAGCTTGAGTTTTTCTTTGGGTGTTTCTGTCTCTTTCTTAAACTACCAGTTCTGTAGACTGGACATTTTTGTACAGAATAAATAGTTCCTTTCAAAAATCCCATTATACACTATGGATTTTTCAAAAAAAAATTCTACTTTCACTAAAATTTGCAGTCGTCTTTTGGACTTTTCCTGCTGTCAAGGCAACACGTCATTGCCTGTTCTTTGGATCATTCTTTCTTGCTTGTTTATAAGCAGCAGTCTGGCCTTCCTAGTAGACTGCACCTCTGAGAGATTTGCCCAAGCAGCAAAATCACTCAAAATCACTCCCAGGGAAATAGCTTTTAACCACACTCCTTAGTAATGATCTCCAGGATGTACTGCCTGGACTGTGGATTTTAGCATGTTGCTGACTGACAAAATCCTTCCATGAAATGGAGCCTCTAGTCTCATTGTGAGGATCCTTCTTGCTGGGATTGATCTTGATGCTCATTTTCTTTATGCAGAGATTGCTAATTTGGAGAGGGAGATCAGGATAGCCGAGGAGAACACCAGGGGTCAAATCAAGGACAGGAGACAGGCCACTGGGTAGGGTAACTACAGATCCCTGTATTTTGCTGCAGTATATGACTTGTACGTCATGCATTGCATTAAGAACTAAGACACAAAAGCCACAAACTGTATATCATGTTCAATTCTGGCAACCTAAGCGGGCTACAAAGTCCAAGGTTATTAGGAGGAAGCCTATGCCCTATGTTTGACATATGTTTGTTCTTATACAGCCTCTCCTTGTAATTATACCCATACACTCCAGTGTTTGATCATATGGCTCACTTTTTGAATTCCGTTTTGGAAGGTTCTGACAATCCTGACAGATGATATCTTATTTCTATCAAAACAGTTATTCAGCTTCTCTGACAGGACACAGGACAAGTTCATTCCAGGCATAAACTGACTACAGGAAAGTTCAAAGAGTTTATTTTGCAGCTTTACTAAGAAACTATTGATGGATTTTTGATGCCTTATCACATCTCTTCTACTGCCATGTGGCTGACATTACTTTGGACCTTTAAGCAAAAAAAGTTTCAACAGCATTAATAAGTATGAACTAAGAAATTATTTTTGGTAACCTTAGAGGATTGCTTACATATCAACTAAGCGTCTAAAATTACTGATAAATTCTTATCAGAGGTTGAACTTAATTAAGATTTCTGTTGATAATCCAAAGCCTTGGAGACTTCTTAACTTTGCACAATGTGTTTATTACAGCTACTGACATAAATCAGTCTTCTTGAGCCTATGAGGAAATCCTTCTAGGATAGGTGTTGAGTTGATCAGAAGTGTTTACTTCACAGTTCTGGAAGCTGAGGACTTCTGACTTCCCCAGTGCAGTCAAACACAAATCTAAGTTCAAGTTTCTACACTTGTTGTGACAACGGACGTTTGTCCTTTCTATATAATTTTTCTTGCTAGAAGAGTCTTGGCATGTGTTCTCTATCTCTGCTAAGATTAAGCTGCTACCTAGCTTAACAGACAACAATATGAGCAAAATTCAAGCCAGTAGCTTAGATATGATGAGACCGTTTTGCTAATAGGATTTTTCAGAAGGATAATGAAGATGTTTGTTTCAGTCTCCACCGGTTAAGTGTAAGTTAAAAGCTTGGAAGCTTCTCTGATTCTAAGCCACTGACAGCACACGCAGAAGTATTAGGGGTGTACGGCCCTTTACAATAGGATACCGTAAGTGGAAAAGATAAGACAGAGTGTCCACAGTCAAGTGCCTTTCCATTTTCATAAACAGGACAGAATCTAGTTTGATTGATTCTTTAAAGAATTGACCTAAGGAATTAGCTAAAAGACTAAGTTACATTATCTTCTGAAGTACAAGAATTAAATTACAGTTGTGACACAGACCGCACCAAGTTTTGATTTTTCCTTCATTTAAAGTGAGTTGCCAAATTTCAATTAAAACATAGTTTAGGTTGCACTAATCTTTTTTTCATAGTAGCAGAATACAAAAATAAATGTAAATCACCTCATAGTTCTTAAAATGATGTTAAGCTGGAGCTTAAAAACTTCTTTCTAATGTACACTTTGTGACTGATCTTGTATTTTGATTATTAACAGCAAAGTTATTTTTGGAGACATAAATGTTCATTTCCAAATTAAGGAGAAGAAAAAGGTTGCTACTAAACAAGCTGCTCTTCTCAGTAATCAAATTTTCCCCATAAAAACTAAAGAACACCTCTCAAGTAAATGACCTCTCCCATCGAAACTCCATCAATAACCAGACATAAACTGGCCATTGTCACAACAGAGAAAATGGCAAGTCTCAAGACTGTCAGATCTCAGTTGTCTACAGTGCCTCTGCTGCCCCCGTTACCCATGAACAACTTATTTACCACCCTGCTTCACAAACAGAGACGGGATGAGGATTCACTAGTAAAACAGAATCATAGAGCAGTTTGGGTTGGAAAGGACCGTTAAAGGTCATCTAGTCCAAACCCCTGCAATGAGTAGGGACATCTTCAACTAGATCAGGTTGCTCAGAGCCCCGTCCAACCTGACCTGGAATGTTTCCAGGGATGGGGCATACACGACCTCTCTGGGCAACCTGTGCCAGTGTTTCATCACCCTCACTGTAAAAAAATTCTGCCTAAAATCTAGTCTAAATCTACCTTTTTTAGTTTAAAACTATTACCCCTTGTCCTACTGCAACAGACCCTGCTAAAAAGTTTGTCCCCATCTTAAGTACTGAAAGGCTGCAATAAGGTCTTATCAAGTACGAAGGTAATAGGAATAAATCTAACTTAAAATGGTTGTAGGCTAGCTCCCATAGATGGGATTTATGCTTCTATGCCAAAAGGCCTTGGTTCAAACCCACAAACTCTTTTGGGGTCACTGTGTTAAGTGCTTTAAGTTTTCAAAGAGCAAGATAAGTAAAAGGTTACATTCAACGGTCTGTTCTCCT
Organism: Phaethon lepturus; assembly: GCF_000687285.1. Taxonomy (NCBI): domain Eukaryota; kingdom Metazoa; phylum Chordata; class Aves; order Phaethontiformes; family Phaethontidae; genus Phaethon; species Phaethon lepturus. Next base: position 48,360 of record NW_010545902.1, read on the forward strand.
TAATAAATAACAATAATAAAAATCTATGAATCATTCTCCCCTTCCTGAGTCAAAGCTTCCCAGAATAACACCAAATTTCCCTCCCTCCAGCCTTATTCTAATAGAAATCCCTAAATGAGTGAAGTAAAATGAGGAAACTCAGTGCTTGTTTGTAAGAAGTATTCCCTCCCACACAGCAAGTGTTTTTCCACCATTGGAAAAACACTACTTTACTTCCCTAAATGGGGCACTGCATTAAATAGATATTCCTCTATCTGAATAGGCAAAGGCATGAATTCCTCTTGTTTCTGGGGAGGAGGGCAGCCTCCTCGCATGATAACAGAGCCTGACACAGCAGGTGGAGAACGTTGTCTATTCACAACTAACGATTAACCCAGGTATTTAGTGGTAGAAGTGCTGGAACTGTGCACCACTCTGCAAGGGAATTGTGCAGGCCAATTCCCTGCTAACTCTGGTCCACGCAAGCACACACAGTCAATCTCCTGGGAAACCTTTTTCTGCTTCAGTTCTGATAGCATCTGAAACTCTTAATTGAGTATTTGACCCAGCCTTAATATAACCAGATAAATCAGGTGAAAATGTAGAAAATGGTTACGAGAATACTATTAATTTCATGCTTTTCTCTGGCATGAAGAGACTAAGCAGAAACAAAAATAAGTTTTAGTAAGACTGAAGATGTCAGGGAAAAACATCCCCAAAGGATGAGAGAGGAACTGGAGTCATAAAAGCAAACACATGGTAGAGAATCAGAGAATCAGTTCCAACTCCTAAATTAACAGTATATTCTGACGCACGCTGGGGAGAGACAGCATTGAGACAATCTGGTGGTTCTCTTTATGAGATGGAAACAATCTCTTACCCTTGCTTAACCTTTTACAATAATCACGTAAGGAATCACTCCAGTCTGTCACACAAGGAGTCAGGACACCCACCCAGCTCGGTTACATGTCGCAGTTTTTCCCCATCACTGGTCTCCCTCTTCTCTGACCAAAAGGGTGAGTCCATAATATTACAGCTCACTACCAAGCTCTGCTAGGGACTGCAGTGGATTTAGAAGGCACATACTTATATGTCGTACTTCCAAAACCACCTATAGGACTCTGTGACTTGTGGGAAGTGGAGGGGAGAAAGGTTATCTTTTGACAGGAGAAAAGAAATGCAAACTTTAACTGCCATATAGCTAGTGCCTGGCAGATGTGAGCAGTGAAGGTAAGGAAACTACCTATAGCATCTGAAATTGGGTTTTAAAGAGAAAGGGCTTAATCCATTTCTAAGTCACCACAAGTAGTGAATTGATTCTCTGGCTAGATATATGTAAAAACAGCTGCGAAGAGAAGCAGGGTAACTCATCTCCGTACAAGTCAGACTGCTTCCGCAATCTGTAACTCATCTTTGGGCAACACTAACAGTGCCAAAACTCCACGTGGCCATTTTGAACTGGAAAAGAAGCCAAAAACAGAGGACAGTGTCAAAGCAAATCCCAGCAGCTTTGCTTACGGGCTCTATTCACACTGCTTAACTCTACACAATGCAGCCTGGCAGCACTTGCCTGACCAAATCAACAGTATGTCCCTAATGAGCCAGCCTGACAGTTCAGTATGTCGCCATTAACCAAGCAGCTGATGAGGCTTCACAGTCCTCTCCCCACTGCCTGCCCAGATGACAGACTTGCCCCTCTCACTCACTGCCATTTCCTTAAGGACAGATTAGTGATCTGTCAGAGATGCTTGTGATTGTCTTTTTTTTTTTTTTTTTTAAATGGCATTTTCAGTTTTCAGATGAACTACAGCCTTAAGGCGAAGGGCAGGGCAGGAGAAAGTTCCCAAGTCCTCTTTACATTTGCTAAAATTACTTCTGTCCAAAGAATTGTTCTTAATAGAAAGGTACAGAAGGGGAATACCACAGCATTGATCTTGACTCAGACACTGCTCATCTAGCAGCTGTATAGGACTCTGTGGAAACTATATAGCATTGTGTCCTTCCATAGGAGTGGAACAACACTGTCACTTGGTCTGGTATTTTTAGCAAGGACTTCCACCTCTCCGCCACTCCAGTTCCTATCTCCAATGTCAGATACTAAAAATAAGAGCCATCTTACAAGCATTCCCAACAGAAAAGGAGGTGATTGGTAGTTTTGGGCCCCTTGACCTTGCATTTTTTGATGGATACATGATTCAAGATGGGCTAGCACCCACTATTGAACAAATACTGAACTTCAGATTTGAACTGTGAAGAGGTTTGGATAGAGTTGTTCAGTATCTTTCATTACAAAGTTTAGTCTCTTGATACATGGTACAATATGGATTCAGAATTCTGTGGTCTACCTGTTTTCACCGTTTTCCTCATTAGTGTGTGTTCAAGGGCTCTTACAGGCAAAATTTTCATGAAACCAGAACAATCAGCCTAACGACACTTCAAGATCAACTCTTCCAAACCTCCCTAAATGTGTACAGTGCAAATGCAGCACGGGAAAGTGCATAATTAGAATTCAGCTGGGTTGGTCTCTAAAGCAGTTCAGATACAGAGTGTAACCCTGAGGTTTTCAACTAGGCTTCATCCTAAAGTTGGTTATTCCACTGAAAGATGAAGCACTATGATATTGCACTGCAAATTCAAAAGCAGTATACAGGGTATAAGATACGCTTCGAAGTGCCTGCAAGAATCAAACATAAAAGATACTCAGCACATTGCTGCTTTCCGAGATATGAAAGATGATGATGATATTTGTTCTATGTTAGATTAAAATCTTCCAATATTGGCTCAGCAACCACAAGACTTGTGAATACTGTAATGACACTTTACTCAGACTCTACACTGGGATAGGCAAGTGCCACAGTAAGGAAACCCTCAGCTATCCCAGACTGCAGCCTCTTTAATCTGGATTCATTTAGCTGCTTTCCAGCCTGTGGTTCTTTCATAACTCTTCAAGCACAGACAGGAGGAAGGTGCACACTTTCAAGCAGGATGGAAATTGAAATAGCTCACTGAAATACATACTGACCCTTGATCATCAACATCCTTCAAAACAGGACTTGCACATCTGCCTGAAACATAGGCTTCAATACTTCAAAGCAGAAGTTACCAGCTCTGTGGTCTCAGTTTTCCAAGAAACAAAGTTCCCTGATAACAATTGCTCTTCCAAACCACAACTGTCTTTCATTTTAAAATCCTTGTTTCATCTCACTAACAAAGCAACCACTAGTTAAGGAGCCTAGGGGATGCCATATACAGATAGTAAAGTAGTCTCATGGAGCTATTTTACATTTTAAAAGGCAGTTATATTCTTACCTGTCTAAATGTTATGACTGCCATTAAAAAAATAAGTCACTCAACATTTTTATCTGTTAACACTATAAAAAAAATTAATTTTCACTTTGGATATTTTTTGTTAATTTCCCTTCAGCAGCAAGTTTCAAAATTAATTTGCAGTGCAATTCTGGGTGGATAAAATTCCGAACAGAAGACACTTCCCAATTTGCCCCAACACTGACAAAACTGTGACAACAGCAAAGCATACTACTTGCTTTGTCCAAATGATTCTTCTTTTCAGCTTTTTTGCACACTTATTTAAGATGCTGTGGGGAAACCTGTATAGAAAAAACATCTCCTAAAACATAAATCCGAAGTAATACCAGAAACAAGAAAATATTCCTTCAAGGTAGAGCTCTTAAACAAACAAACCAACCCCTTCAGTTTCACTCATATAGGAGGTTTCTAAAAAGGAAATATTAGTAAAGAATCTTATAACTTGTAAATTTATCTGCAATTAAAGCAGAATAATAAAAAAAAACCAACAAAGCAGCCCTCTCTGACACTTTTGTGTCCTTCTTGTACTGTTGGTTCTCCACAGGTAGGACTGCGAACTAAGGAAGTCCATGAAGGCAGCAGTATGTACTGGTTTCGACTGGTTTTGAAGTTTTAACTGCTTTTCTACCAAAAAAAACAAAAAGTGCATCCTTTTTTGCTTAAGCCAACTAAACAATAGTTTTTTTTCACACAAGCTCAGATAGCTTACAATAACATTAACTTGAGTTTTATTTTTAAAATTTAATTTAATTAATCCCCATTGTTTGAGGGGGGAAAAAGGCAAAAGAAACCTCCAAAACATAGTAACAAAGATATTTTGATTCAGATTTCTCTGAGATTGGCAAAAATGTATGTGAGGCAGTAACCTGATCTCACTCTTGCTAGTTTAACATCATTGCTCAGTCTTGTTTTCTTCATCTTGCAGAGCAAGACGATATGGGAGGAGATGCAGATTTTTATCCCACAGTCTGCTACCACAGATTTTAGACTAAAAAAGTTCTATGGGGAGAGAGAGACAAGATATACCCCATACAACACAACCCAACACCACACAAAATGAATCCCTACTTAGGTGGGAAATTCAGATAGAAAGACGACTTCTTTAGCCGATCTGGTTTGTGTTCAGAGCAAAGCTTGCTTTAATTCCTATCCATTTTGCTAATTATTCCAAAGCGTACGTCTGTGCATAGTGTTGCTAATCAGAGTGTGCAAAAAACAATACCCTCTCTGCAGTTAGAGCCAAATTTAGAGGTCTGCTGTCTAGTTCATAAAGTTTAGTGTTTCTATGAATAAGCACAATTAAGCCCTGGAGAATATCCAGCCTTCAGGACATAATACCCATACGGAGTCTTTGAAGCAAGACTTTCAGCATCTTTCCTCCAGAGAGAAATGCATTCCAGTGACATGGCACTGTATTTTTTTTCTCCCTTTAACCTGAGTCAGTTTAAAATGGAACATTGTTATTGAGCAGGAACCAGCTCTTCCTCTATGTATTTTGTCTTTAATGTCCTGGAATTTATCCAGATCCAACATAAGAAAGCATCCAGAAATAAAACTAGGAAAAGAGAGTATGTGCAGCCCCAGGCAAAAATGAATAGCACCCTATCCTTGTTTTTTAAAATTCATCCCAGGTACCATCAGACTGCTGGAAAACCTCTTCCTTCCCAAGCCCTGACTTCTCTCTGTCTCATTACAGGTTCCCATTCAAGGCGAGTGACTCAACACCTCAACAGGGAAAACAGTCCTGGCTGAAATTTATACCCAACAGGATGGGAGAATGTTAAGCTCATTGCAAGGAGGAAGGAAGGAAAACCCATTAGTAGTCAGAAAGGAAGCACATTTCAATAAGGCTCTTTTGTCTTTAGAAAAGGGAAAGCAAGCAGAGAAACAGTTCTCCCCACTACATAGTTGTGTTTACATAGGCTTCTCGCTTGGAAAATCTTTGATTTCTGCAAAAAATACACAAAAGAAGCAAAATTACGAAACTGCTTAAGAAAAGAAACCTCCTAAGTAACAATAACACAGATCTGTTCTGGAAGAGATTGAAATATTTGCATCTTTCAAGTAAATAGGAGGAGTTAAGGACTGTTGGTGCCGGATAAACAATATGCACTGACTAATCTTTCAAGTGTAGCACTTGAGCAATGATTGAACATCAGACTGGCCCTGCATGAGTGGTTGGGCCTGAGAGACCTTGGACCCTCTTTTCTTTTTTATCTCAAGAAGAACATAAGAAACACTATCCCAGGGCACACCAGAGGTTTCTCTGGCTGCCTCTGAGACCCCACTGCAACTGTCCAGTCTGAAATGGAGAATTCAGCAGGTACACAGAGCAATGAGGTGCTTCTGGAAAGATTATAAGGGTAAGCTCACCAGGACAGGGCCCATAGCACACCTCAGAAATGTAAGACTTCAGAACATAATGAGTCTTTGATGCATTTTTCTTCTTCTTCTACAGCGAGCAGATCCTGGGAACAGGCAAGCAAGCGTACATCACTGGGAGCTGAGAGTAATGCCAGACAGGTTCCTCTTCAAAATGGCATCTCCATGAGCAGCGCGGGCTATGAGATCATCCACCCACTGGTGCCAAGCGGCAGCCCCCTGTGCAGAACAGCAGCGCTGTGCGGACGTCCTTGCTTGCAGCACATGCCTGGATGGTTTTTCCAGAGAAGTCGCAGCACCTTCTGCAGCTGTGCCCCTCCATCTGTTTCCTGCTTTTGATGAAAACTCAGCAGCTTGCCTAGACTGGATGTGAGCCTTAACAGGGATTTTTTTTTTCCCCTCCAACTCTCTCCATTGGAAATTAGATGCTTAAGCATAGCTATCTCTCAAGATCACAGAAGACAAAGTCTTATGGGTTATCATAGTAGGTCCCTTGCCTCTGACAACTCCAAGAATAGGACCATTATGTACCTATCACTGCCTGTCCCTATTGAACAAAAGTTGCAGTACTTTTCTGCTTTCATTCACAGGTTTACAAGAACAAGTCCAGAGCAACCCCGATTCGGGCAGTCCTACACCCCCCAATGGTGAGTGGCACCAGCTTGAGACCAGAGCACCTCTGCATGCACTGCAGATATGGCTTGGCCACCGTTCACACCACTGCACATACTGTGCTCTTTAGAAAAGGGCCAAACAATAGAAGATTCATGAGATAATGTAGTGGAGCAGAGCTGAATACTTAACATTGCGAGAAATGGAAGGGCCCAACAAGTTGACCTGAGGCACACACTGAACAAAACCTTTTCAGAAGCAGACTGAAGCCTGCCCACACATTACTAGCTACCAGCCTCCATGACAAGCGTGAACTGAGACTCGATTGTGTAACGCAGATCAGAGGCTTTCACCAGAAGTCTGGCAAACCGAAAAGCTCTCTAAGTTTCCAGCAGTGGGGCTGTTAGCAGGAAGCACAGTTCATATGACCCTCCAATGCCTCAGGAACAATGATCTTCAGGAAGAAAAGCAACAGCCTAAAAATGCAATGGAGAGTGGGAATCAGCACTCCTGCGATAGCAAAACAGCTCCTAATAACATCTGTTGCCCCTTTGCTTTTCTGCAGGAGGCTTCTCCTCTGCATGTTTCAGCTCTCCACTTTAGCTGAATAGTTTTTGGCTACAGAAGGTGTTGTTAACTTACTTAGCCTTATTACAATAATTATTTATATTAGAGTCCATTCTCCTTCAATTATGCCCAAAACATACTATTCCTTGAGCTCAGAAAAGCCAATTCTCTTCCCAGACCTGCTCAGAGTAGCCGGCTCTGGTGTGGGACCATTGCCCAGGACCTGCTGATGATGGAGCCGCCACACACTCATCTGAGAAGACTATCTCTCCCAACCTGGTAGCCAGCACAGCTGGCTGGAGACACGGAGACATATGGCGCTGGATCCCCTGGCTCTTCTGCACAAGAAGCCAAATGCTGTCAGACCCAGCCCTGGCACTAGCCATACAGCTGGAGCACTCTCTGCCATGTGCTCCATGATCCTTGCTTAACACTGTGCAAAAAAGACACCACTGCTGATTTAAGAGCACTTTGGACTGCAGTCGTAGGAAGCAGAGACAAGATTTTGGCCAAGCATCTCATCTGGCTTGTTCCAACACTCCTCTTCAGGCAACTGCTACTGGCTACAGGCAAAGACAGGATATAGGGCTAGATGCACCCAGTACAGCTGAAGTAATAGTTGCAGGAAAAGCACTGTAAGAGGAAGTACAAACCACCACAGATTAATTTTTTTAGGCGTCATACTGGGAATAATTTGGCCTGCAGAACTTTGGCAACAAGGGTAGAGGCTGAGCATGCTGTGACTTTCAGATCTGCATGCCCGATAGAGCTGCTCAGTTGAAAAGCAATTCTCATCAAGAGCCTCATGAGGCTACAGGTTTCTCTCTGGTCATTCAGTATGAAATATTCTGTTCAGAAGTAAAACTATTTTCAAGTTAAAGCAGAGTTTTTTAATTTAAAATTATTTTTAAACCTAATGCTTTTTGGCTTGAAGCCATAAGTAGACAAAGTTCCAATTATATTTATAGGTCACATTACCTCCTCACCATTCACACATCCACTTAAAATGTGTACTTTTCATTTATATCTTCTTAGGAAAAAAAAACCCCAAACAAAACACATCCAAACCTTTTAATTTCTCCAAAGCCCTTCAATGACTATAACTGACATTAACAGCACCCACTTGCGTATGACTTCATTTCATTGCTATTTGGCATATAAGCCTCCATTCTGTGATCACATTAACTTAGATGACAGCAAGAAGTAAGGATTTAAACAAAAACGTGAAGAAATATGACTAAACTTGGGGTGAGTTTGTGCCATCTGATTCTGAATGGATTGGAAACCGGGATCATGCCTGCAGCTGCTACCTGCCAACACGCTGTTTGCACTCTTCCCACGCTTCCACAGCTCTCCTTCTGCCATGGGTTAACACCAACATCACAGGTTGTAAAATCCAAACTATGAAACAAGGGACAGGCCATCACACTCCTTTACAACAAACAATTGCTTTTAACAAACATTAGCTTGGATGCAGCTACATAGGTGAGTTTAAAGTTTGGGGTTTTTACGTAAAAGTTTGTCATCTTGATACAACAGCCTCAGAGACAGATATGCACACAAACAATGTTTGGACGGTTTGCTATTCAGGTGTACTGATAAACTATTCTTGTTTGTGAGTATCTCTTCACACAATCCTTCCCCTTTGCAGTTATCTCAATATAGTTGTTGAACCTCTAAAAATTCAAACTTTAATATCTGCTGCTATAATAAGTAAAAGGGAACCACACCTGAAATGGAAATGTTGATTTTCAAAACCATTCATGCTTTGGCCCAGATTTTGGAAGCGCCAGTATAAATGCTGGCCCAAATGTTCCCCTGCTGCCCCCATTTCGGCCCTGGAGTGTAAGCCCTGCTACACCCACACAGAGAGGAATGGCTGCGTGTTGGATACATGACAGAAAGTTCTCTACTAAAGCTCCTCCTAGAGACTGTTGTTCCCCCTTACCAAGTCAGATTGAAAAATAATAACAGTGATATAAAAATAAATATTTACTTAATGCTGTAACCTTCTCAACAATGATTATTCTGGAAAGACAAGTAACAACAATGCATTGACAACTGCAAGCAAATAACTGTTTTTCCAAAGACAGCCTTGGGAACCACACCTGCAGCTCTCGGCACACCTGCCAGTGGGTTGCAGATGCTTAGTCACCTCCTCAACACAGCAAACAAACCAGCAGCCACGTCTATGCCTGCAAGCGATTTCATTTGCAAAGTTACAGATGTGCCTACTCAAAAGCACACTATAAAGGCAGCTCCTCAGAACATTAAGCCCCTTTACACCTTCTAAATAATTTCAGCTGCCTGTACAGCAGGGATGTTATGTTATCCCATCCTTAGGGATTACAGTCAAGTTACTTTGCTGTATATTATCCTCCACCCAAATACTCAAAAAAATCACACTGACTGCTTGTCTGTGCAGGAAGTAAGAGTTTCAGCTGTATCAAAGGGGAGGAAAAATCCAAGCTGTGTCTACAGTGAACCTCCTCTAACACCCCTACCCCCACGTCATGCTGTGTGATTTCATTGTCAGCACTACTGTAGTTCAGCCAGACTGCTGAAGCCTACTTAAAAACTAAGCAAGGGAGATTAGAGATGGAGTGGCTCAAAAAATGAAGTTAAGCAAAACCTTTATGCATTTATCATAAAAGGATAGGCTTCGTAGTCCATGAGGATATTACCTGGAAAACAATCTGCAACTGTGATGAATTTCCTTAAGCTTCTGCAAGCACAGGTCTGTACAAAACGGGATTAATTCAAAACCTTATCAGCAAAAATTCATATGGCCTAATTCATGGATCCTGCTTTACAGGGTTAAAATTTAAGCTATCTGGCATACCATGGAGGAAGAAATTGTTTTTATAACCACACTTACGATTCTCAGGGCACAATTCTGCCCTTGAGCAAGTTTGCTATTTCACTGTTAATAATGAAACCCTAAAGGAAAACCTCAAAGGAACTAAAAGGAAGAAAAAGAAATCTTAAACTATTTTTTGTGTTTATCCATTCTGCTGACATTCCCTTTTCCCCAAAATAAATATTTACTACACCCCTTAAGCAAAAGGAGATTTAATCCATGGTTCAATTTTGAGATAATATTGAGCATAAGATGGATTTTAGTTCCATTCTCCTTTTCTAGCAGTACAAGCTGTAGGTGAAAACACCCCAAGCAAGTGTTTGCTGCTGGTGTAGAAAATAAAAGCCTGGGCATCCTGGGGGAATTTGTTCAAGTGCAGTGGGCCACACACCTATCTCCACAGTGATGACAGCAGCTGCCTCTCCCACCACTCAAAGAGGCAGATACATGAAGCAGCAGCATGCTCATGGGCCACCAATTGGATTAATCCTGCTGTGAGCAGATGGCTCTTCCTGACCTTTATAGCATGGCTACTTTGATAAAGACTTCAGTAATGGATAATTCAAGTTATCAGAAGCTCCATCAGAAGCATATAAAGGGTGTTGACTGCATACCAGCTGGCTTCAGGAGGTGATTTTCAACATTAGTTGTACTATTTTCATTTCAGAACAGCCTTTTCCAATTCTGCTGAAGGCTAGCAAGATTAGTAAAGACAGATTAAGTTAGTAATGATGGATTTATATAAAACTGAAATAGACTTGATTTTAAACTCCATGCAGATCTTCCCTCACTGTAACAGATTCTTCTTTTGAAATTACAATTTAGTCATATAAATTTGCAAAAAGGCAAGTCCTTGAATATTCTGGAGCCTCTTCAGTATTATCTGCCAAGCAGAAAAAGCCATCTCATCTAATCAATTCCGCTTCTCCTCCCAAACCCTCAAAGTGTGTTAACAGTGAGGTCCCCTTCCCAAGATACTGGGTCCTGGGAAGCTGCTAAACTTGAGAATCTAAAGCAGGAGATCAGGCTCAAATCTGCAGTAGCCCCAGCTTAATTTTTGACTAGAAGGCCAGGCCAGTTTCTCCACTTGTCAAGGAGTTCAAAGATTTAAGAAATGCATGTTAACTTCAGCTAAGCTGTGATGAGCATTCCTATCTGGAAACATTTATTAACAGCTCTTTTCACTGAAGAAAAAACAAGAAAAAACTAGACTTGTGAATCAAAATATAAACAATGACATCAAGTACAAACACTGTCTTTTCCAGAGATGCTGACCTCTGACCAGCACTTGGAAGACAGAAGTGCATTACAAGAGACACCAATGTCTTGATGGAAGCCAGCAGTCTGTGATCTATTTGAAACACTTTCCTCACACAAAACATACTGTATCATCTCCATATTTTCCAGTCTGTTTACAGTTTTTAACAGCATCAACAGATACTCAGCCTGTAATGAATTTATTTTTAAATGTAAATCTCACAGTGCACGATAAACTGGATGCAATTCTCCATGGTACCCAGAAGAAATGACTGATAACCTCACACTAACACTTAAAGTAGAACAGCTTTGGCAACTGTAGCCTTATTTGTCCAAGATCAATGCTAGACTGAAACTGAAACATTTGCAGAGGTTTCTATTAAAGGACAGGAATGCAACTAATGGCAATCTCAAGGGGTTTATGATACTGATATTCAAACAAACCTTATTTCAGAATTTGAAATCACTGACTTGGGTGGTAGAGTTAGTTGAGTAGCTAAGATTTTCAAGGCATAGGACTTATCCCACATGATATTCTGACTACAAATTTGGCTCATGTGTCAATAAAGCACATGTTAAACAAATTAAGGGTTGGCCAACTGACATATCTCAAAGTAGTTGACAGCATAAAGTCACTGGAGAATGGAATTGCTTTACTTGGGTTTTGCATTAATCAGAGCTAGCCAGATGCTCATCCAGATCCACAGAAATGCTGAAATCTAGATATAACAAATTCCTTGAAAAAGAAGTTCTGCTAACACACAGATTGGCAGAATGATGTAAAAAATAAAAAGCCAAAGACAACCAAAAGCATGCATACATTCAGTTGATATCAGTTAAAGTAGGCAAAGCCGGGGCAGAGCTACACCTCTGATAACACAGAACACTGACAATAGCTACAGAATAGAGGACGAGTCTTGAAGAACTTCAGCATCCTGGCAGGTTAAGTGACACAGGGGCAGCTTGCTTTGTCACTGCCACAAAATAATTAATAAGTGACTAACGTGGCCTTCAGCTATCTGAAATAAGGGAGCAGGAAGTCAGCAAGTGCTTCTGTGGCGCCACTGCTGTATTAAATTCAAATCTGGGCATCCAAATTTTTACATTTGTCTTGCAAAATCGAAGGTGGCAGAGAAGAAGCTACCATGAAAAGAATTTGAGGGTTAAAAAAAAAGTTTCTGTAAGAGATTTTAAACTCTCTATCTGTTGAGAAGAGCTAATTATAAACACCAAAAAGTAATCCCTACGGCCATCCTAAAGGACTCTACCTAGAAGGGAAGGCACAATAGGGCTCAATCCCAGAAGCTGTTGTACAGTTCAAGCAAGACAAATTATAAATATGGTACAAATTCAGTGATAAGGCCAACTAGTTACTGGAACAAAACTGAAGAAGTGAGACAGCAAATCCTTTACGTGGTATCATTAGATCAAAACTATAAGCTCTTCAGAGGAATGTACTTCACTCAACAAGATACTGAGTTCCTTGCAAGGATAAGGGTAATGCCAATGGGTTACAGGTGGTGAAATAAGATGATTACTGGTTCCTTCTAGCTGCAACTTTTTTGCATCTGAGCCTGATCCTACAATTACTTTCAGGTGTACTTATGGGCATGCAGGCCTCTATCATTCTACTAAGGGTATGGAGATGATGTAAACATTAAGTTGAATTACTTTAATATTAAAATTGGGAGTGGAGAGAAAAAAGAAAGTCGATCAAGGCTAAGATGATGAGATGGACAGGAGAAACGTTAAGTCATTACAGTAATATTGACATTTTCTAGCCAAAATTAGCGCTCAGGAATCATCGAGTCAGTATTACAATCTCCCCTAAACATTACAGGAAAAAGAGGGATAAAAGCTAGTTTGGCATTATGTACATATTTACATAATCTTGCAGTCATTCCCTTAAACCCTTATCACACTGAACATTTAAACATGAAGTTAAATAGCTACATGTTTTCCAAATTTTGTATGCAGTCGGAAAGCTTCCTGCACCATAGCCTTTTAATTATGATTTTTCTCTATTTCATTGTATGCTTACAATTAGGTACTAAACAAGTAAGACTGAAACAGGAAGGGAAGCAAAAGCCACAAAGAAGAAAACCAGCATAACTACCTGCACTCATTAGAAAAACACAGCAAGGCAACTTTTACATTTAGACTGGTTGGCCTCAAATTTCCATTATGAAGTTTCAATTCATAATTCAGGAGCCAACGCAAGTAGTCAGGTTTTGTTTGTGAATGAGCTAATTCCTAGCCTTTTCTTGGATTAGATCCAAACTCTAAAAAGGGCAAAAAGGCCATCTCTAAGAAGGGCAAAAAGACATTTATTCTATTCAGGAGCTTTCAAGACCTGTCAATATCAGAGATCATGATATGTTCCTCGTGCAAGGCCCATCCAATATGATCCCTTAAGGAGTAATGGAAAAGTTTAATTGAGAGATTATTCCACTTATATCTGCCCAGGATATTCAGATGCAAAACACTGCTTCCCTCCATTTCCTTATTAAGTCAGAAGTGGACTCATCATTCAGTTAAAAACAGATCCACTACAATTATTTCAATTCTTTTTACTGCTCCTGAAGCTTTAGTGTCAAAAGCTGAAGTGACCCTGCACATATGTCTGTGCAAGCATTTGTAGGATAAAGTTTTTTTAACATTCATAGATGTTAAAGTCAGGAAACCTTAGAAATTCAAATTAATCAAGGAGGGAGGAGGGGCACTGAACCAATGAAACAGCAAACTCGGAAACAATTTACTGGTGAAAACATTATTCATAGCACCAACCTTAACTGCTTTATTTGCAAGGTACTCAAAATGGTCACATTTGCACAAGTGAAATCTAGAGACCCCCTTAGAAACTTAGATATTACAATTAATTTAGATTTAATTGTTTACAGTCTTAAACTTTGTATACATAAGTCCTGGTCCAGCCTTTTTCACATCCAGTCATGCCTTTCAAATAAAAACCAGAATGTCTGGCTAAGATGCAGATTGTTTTGCAAAGATAAAGATAAGAACAAACAGTTTGTTTCAAAGGTGGTGTCTTAGAACTTCTGATCCATTTCTCTGCACAGTTTCCAGTTCTCATTCAAAATACGAGTGTGATTGATTAGTCTCTCATTTCCACAGATACTCTTTGATACATTAGCATGATAGAGAAAGAAAACATTTGCCAAAACTGCTTGCCTGAACAAGTACCAGGGTAAGTGGTGTGTGGCAGACAAGAAGGATGTGCAACCATCAATCCTTTGGTAAAAGGAGGCAAAATGAATGCTTTGCTTAGAGATTGCAGTCCTCCTCCTTGGCCCATGTAGGATGCATTACAGAAGTCTAGTCATGCTGGACTCCCCTTCTTCCTCTCCTCTGCTTCAAAGGGAGAGGACTTCCAAAATTCTTAAGAAAATAACATTTGTATTGTATCAGAGCACAGGTTTGGCAGGCTCAGCCTCTTGTCTCTGACAGTGGCCAACAGCAGACGCTTAGGAAAAAAACCCCTAAGAACTACTCATTCATCACATCTTATCTATTCTAGCATTCTTGCATCACTGATGGTAAAGCTCCAGGCAAACAGAGCTAGCAAGATCATAATTTAGCACTAATAATAAAATCTTCCATTCACATTCAAAGCAAGACATCTAAACTCTCAGAAATTTGAAGCAGTTCAAGACACAAGATGAAGGGCAGGTACATCTATCAACTGTGCTTTTGGTTGAACGCACTTTTTTCGTAGGGCTGCATTTGATGACCCATGAAGTTCCTCCCTGCAACAATATCAAATCACACAGCACTTATTCTTCTTTAACTTCAAGCAGTCAGATGAGCCCCAAAGAAAAACAACCCAAGGATCATAGCTATATTTCAGAGGAAATTTATTTCAGGTCTGAGGTAGTCTCTTCTCTCTGTCATTTATTCCATTTGACATTCTCAGGTATGTCTTACAGCTCTTCCCATATAATGTTTTACAAATATAGTTCATATAGAAATAGAAAATGTAAGTGAAGTCCAAGCATTAAAGAGAAAAGATACTGTATGACCTATAGTGTGCTAAGGCTGTATGAACTAGAAAAAGATACTGCTAATGAACCAATAATCAATCATGCTTGTAGAGATTAGTCTATTCATGGGTGGACAGAAGGTTTCCTAAAAGCTAGCATTTAAAGAAGTGTGAAAAAACTTCTGACTCAAGAACTATATGTAGATGAAAAAATTAAAAATCCTTCCACATGCATGAGAAGGGAAGATAAGTGGGTTCTGTTAGCAACCTCATTTCATAATCACACGGTATTACATTGCACAGAAAAAACCTAAATTATTTACTCAGGTAATAGGGAAAAGAAAACAAACCCACAAATTACTTCACAGGCACAGAAATGAAGAACTTAATTTCCTATTTGCATCCTTTATCTTCTCACCAATTCACCCCTTCCTTCCAATAACCCCACAGAGCTCTACAGTAATTCCAGCAGGCAGAAAACAGTATATGCCACAAGCAGTCAGGAGCTCTGTGGATGTGGACTGACACCCAGTCCATGCTGGCCAACTCACTGGTCACCTGCTGTCAAACAATGTGCAACAGCTGAACGCTGCCCACACGCTGCTTTCTCCTGAGCAGAAACATTAATTAGTGTTACCCTTCTATTTCAGAGCGCGCAATGCTTTTCCCGGCTTCTGTCTCACTTTTCAAATGTGGTTAAAGCTGACCAATGAATTCAGAAGTTATTCAGCTGACAGGGCAATCGCAGAAGCCTGGCATTTCCTTAGGAAGCAGTCTAAAAAGACTAAATAGCCTTATATAGTATTCAGACTCAATCTGGCCATCTTTGGTTTGAATACCAAAAATAGTGAAGACAGATAAGAAGTTGCCCAATATAAATGTCTTTTAAAAAGCAACAACTAGGAGTTTAACATTTGCAGATATCTGGGAAGTTGGGAAATACTAACATCTGAATCATGCAAGCAGCATCCAAGATCTTACCATAATATTTAGTGTTTTTTCACTGTTAAGACCTCTGGCAGGCTAGTCCTTACTGTCAAATGCTATCTAACTGGACACAGCTTGCCCTAACCTAGTAAGCTATTTCAAACCTGGGCTAATACAATACCAGTTTCATTCTTCTTTTGAGGTGGACTTTGGTTCAATCTCTTCTGCAGAGCCTGATAATTAGAACTTGCTTAAGAAACATTTTTCACGTTTCTTACGTTTATTGACATTATACATAAAGTACGTGAAAAAAATACAAACCAAACCTAGGCTTTCTAAAATAACACCACACAGCAACAGAGCATGCCCAGGTATTCACATCTGTAGTTTTCACTTCTTATGCAATTATATAATCTGCTTTGTATGTTACTAATTAGGCAACTTTAGCATTCTGTTGCATTTTATGTACAGGCCATTTATGTAAGGTCTAATCTCAATAAGCGTCAGAACTGAAAGCTCATTATTCTCAGGCAGGAAGGCAATAAAAAGATTGTAGCAGACAAGGCAAAGCCCTCCTGTGTCAATTGCTAGAGGCCACTAACTAAGCAGCTCCGCTGCGCTCCACACACCTGAAACAATGCGCGGCGTTCTCCGGAAATGGCCCTCCTCACGAAGGAAACTATGCAAGGAGTTCACAAACTGATGGCTGCTGCAGGACCTCGGCTCAGCAGATGCTATTTCTATTCTATTCACTGAGATGAAAGCGATTGATGGAGTCACCGATTAAGCCTAGAAACATTTTGTACTGCACAGTTACTATCACAGGTCATCGTTCTCAGATTTATGGCACATAAGTCCAAGGTCTTGCAATAATACAGATACACTGACAAGCTATATCAAAGAAACAAAAATCATTCTTGGTGAAGCCTGTGATGAAGCAGCACCAAGCACTTATCTAGGAATGCCAGTTAGAAAAAAAAAAAGCTTGGTTTTTGCTATGAATTAGGATACTCTTTAACAATATCGAATATTTCCACCTTTTTATTTCACGAAGATACATGATCAGGAGAGAAGTAACCTAGAAAGGTATCAGGCACTCAGATTCTACTTCAGCTTACAGCTCAGCAAGTTGGGTATAGGTATGAAGGGAAGTTTGAACCCAGATATTTATTTGTTTAGATACCTCACTGTAATCTACCTGTTGGCATTCTTAAAGTATTCTCAGAGGTCTCAAACACCGACAGGGGCTGAGTACTCAATCTTTCCTTTCACTGCCTTCCTGCCAACAGACAAGGCACACCAGATGTGACCTCCAGAGCTGCTGTTTATTATATCAATTTTGCATACTGGAAGTGAAAAACAGATGTAAATAGTTCCATATTTTGACTCCCATCACCAAAAGGGGAGGCACACCCTCCATCCCCTTTGAGCATCCTTACTGACAAACACTGGCCTTGGAGGACAGTGTCATTTTGTATCATCAACTAGGAAATAAAATAATCACCATGTGATGAAACTTTGCATTAAGAATCTTTCCCACCTCTCAATCTACATCTCAAGCACCAACACCAAACATATTTCAGATGTCAAACACATCAGCTGTTGTATAGAGAATTCAGGCTCAGTTTCCTAGCAGCATCATTATTAATATAATCCATTTAGAATAATCTTCAATTTCAACCTCACCAAACTCTACAGACCAAACTTCAAAAGCCAGTATTACATGGCTATCCGTAACAGATTTTTCCTCATTAGTGGTCTGCAATTGGTACATGCAATGTCAGAATTAGTCCAAAGAACAACATCCTCATTAAGTAGTTGATCAGTCCAAAAGACAGGAATAAGAATATTTTACCTTGATTACAAATTAAGTGGCCAAAAGGGGCTTGTGTTTTTGCCAATGTGCTTGTGGTACGGTAGAGATATTCAGGAATTGTCTAGTTCTACAGAGCTGCTTCTAGAATTAAATCAACTCTCTAATGCTAACATAACGCCTTTGAAATTAAAAATATACACATGCTGACATGTTTTCAAACGTGTCAGTTCCCATCTGGAGCAGTATTCACTCATCTCTGCCTTCAGCTTTAAAAAGAGCGCTGTTCCTGGAATCACAAATGAAGCAGCACTGTGTGCACAACCCTGGGCCACACAGCCCAAGGATGGGATCCATTTGAAAAGTGCAGCAGAGACAGCAATTGCATCTGTATCACACTGAGAGGGACTAACATATGGCTCACCGCCTTCTCCTTCTGCCCAGCCTCCCAGACAAAACTCTCTTCCAACTGCTCTCTGATGCTCCCAACTCCCAGGAGAACACGTGCTCTGAGGTACATGGTTTTTAGGCTTTTGGGAAGCAGAGTACAACTGAGGAGTACTAATAATTGCAAACAGCCAGTTTCTACTTAAGCAATTACAACACATCTACACAGCTGCTTCTTTCCCCCCTAGGTTTTAAAGCACCCCAGCCACTAAAAAGTCTTCGTTCCTTACAGCCTCTCTAAGTGTCTTTCCCACAGTCTTAACCATCTACATAGTGCTCAAAATCATCTGTAACATCCCTTCATTTCAGCTCCTTCCCTTTCAGTTCTACCACGCTTGAAGACCATTTACAGCAGCTAAAAGTACACAAAGATCTTACCGTTCCCTGAAACAATCTCAGACCTGCCTTTTACCTGCAGTCAAGCATGCAGGAGACGATCACAAACCTTGTTTTGGCAGCTGTTCTGTTTATAAACCTACTTTTACTCTTCTTACAAAGAAGGGGTTTCTTTCTTTCATTCCCCTTGTATCCTGAAATATCCTTGAAATATTGGTAGCGTCTGTGTCAGTGTCACCAATACCCTGGAGCCTCTAAACTAGCATTTTCAGGGAGAGGCAGATCCTAACAAACAATATCTTAGGGTGCAAACTCTTTCTTTGCATTGCTCCAGATGGATTTTTCATATCTACAGTGCTTCGATCTTCTTCAAAACCCACCTATTCCACATATTATATCAATAATGATATTCTCATGGCTCTCTCTGGTTTTTTAAATCCACTGAGCACTGGACAGTTCTTCAGAGCAAGGATTATGTATTGCTTAGCATATTTTATCTCATGTAAAGCACAGGATAAATAATGCTTATATTTTAAAAGGGACATGGTAAAATTGAGGCCCCCCCAAAGTTTAGTCCATTTCAAAGTTTGCATGGGCTACTGATATTTCTTTTGCATTCTTTCCCTGTTTTACTCTCTCAATATCCAACTGTACCAAGCACACACATACACATTAAACACTCCCTCCTGTAAACCATCCACTGGAATCTCCAGCTTCTGTGATGCAGCACATCAAGCTCTTTGAATATCTTATGTTCTTTTAACAGGCCACTGGATCACAAATCTAGAAATCTGTTTATTAGTTATTTTATAGTCATCCTTTAATGTAAAAGATGAGCCTTTCCGTAAGTCAATATTTATGCAAGACATTAAACAAGCTCCCTAAAGACTTCGGACAGGTCCTTTTAGCTTTTTTGATTGACTTATATAGCCAATATATGACAAATAAAAGCAATTAATTCAAATGTAAATCGATATATACAGCACCTGCATTTTTGGGGGGAAAATGCTTAGTTCTATAAGACTGAAACTGTAACTTGACACTAAAATAAAGCTGTTTCTGATCACCCTACAGCTAAAAGGCTTGACACTGAGAATTTCAGTTTAAGTGGGGACACAAATCACTGGTGGGTTTAAGCACTATTTACTTGGCTGCCCTCTGCCCTATGGGATCTAGGAATTTACATGCTATGAACCACTCTCATGCCTGGTTGCATTACATGGGCATAAAGGAAAGATTAAAGATCAGAAAAACACCCTGTTATAATCAATTCAGTATGCAGTTCCTATCCATTTAAACTTACAGGGCACCACTTTGCTCTAAAGAGGAGGTAAAATAAATCAGCAGCCACCTGTACAGAATCCTCTTACTTCTGAGATCAGTTTGAAGCCCAGGAAATCCAGAGGAGAGGAACAGTGGTATTTAAACTGAAGAGTGAATCTTCTCCCAGATAAAGCTAATCCACCCCTGGCAGGTCTGACTTTTATCCGTAGTTGAAAACATACTTTGAAGAAAGAATGTTCTGTATTTAAAATGCATCTCAATTCTCATGAAAGACCATGCAATGCAGGATGTCTCCCAAACCTCTCCACAAGAGACTGCTTTTCTTTACAAATCAAAATGAGGATTGAACTGAACCCTGGGATCTGGGTAAATCTTCTGTCCAGACAGTTTTGGGGTTTTTTGCTCATGAGTAAATCACCTCCTGGAAAACCACAGTAATAGTGCTTCCTATGTGCTAACCTTTCACCAGTAAAGGGTTGGGGTTTTTTTCCTGTAGTGGAGAAAGGAAGGGAAGAAAAAAAACCCCAAAAAACAGGTGACAAATTGTAAGAACTGTTCTTACTACTTATCTGTGCTTAGAAGGTCAATTTACTAGCACCTACTAGATCCGCATAAAATACCTGCAATGCTTTCAGGTGTTTGCCTCTCATGTTTGCCCCAATTTACAGTATCTATCCTGTAAATTCTGTCCACCTAACTGAACACTGCCTACCTTTCCAGACCTTTCACTCCAGTGCTTTAAGAGGGATAAAAGCAGAAGAATGTTTCAGAATTTCAACAGTGAATTACCAGAAGCATTTACTTCAAAAATGGCATGCTTGGTAACAGCTAATTTTACGCTGAGCATAACCTACTTTATTAATAGAACTATGTACTTAGCTTTCAGCTAGTAAGCAAAGGAATTATTATTTTTAGAATCTTGGTTTCTAAAGATTCACTAAATTTCCAATTTCTGCCTTTACATTTAGACATTGCTGTTACGGGAAGAGACTTGGTACAGATCCCCTAAGGCTGAAAGTTTGGTACTTCGCAGGCATACTTCTTGGGAAGAGAGATGTGGAATTAGGTCCACCATTGTCCTCATCATGCTGTCCCTGAAAGGAAACAGCTGGGGTAAGCAGAAGCTAGGCAGACTGAATCAGATCACAGCTTAAAGTGGATGTTCTTTAAAAACACAAATTATTGCATTATTTTGTGATTAGGGAAATAAGGTCTGCAGTTTCAAAATGTAGGCCAAGTTTTCAATACTTGAATGCTAAATTAAGGCACTCTGTTCCATACTGGTTCAGGTATAAACTCCAAAAGTAAAATATTCAATTACGTATATGATCAATATTTAGTGTTAAAGAAAGCCCATTGGGTATTTTGTGGGCTTCAGAAACAGGTTTACAGTCTTTCAGGAATGAAGTACAGAGATACAGATCCTCTCTGGAAAACATGATGAATGCTCTGAGTGCTCCACAAGACTGAAGCATGGTGTTTGGGATTAAGTTTCAGAGCATCTGAGATGTTAAAAAGGATTTATTTAGTCCTTTTCCAGAAAGAGGGGGAGAAAGTAAGAAAACACAAGTTTTTCATTTGTCATTTTCACCCAAATGCACGTGCAATAGTCTGTAAAATCTTGCCCAGCCATCCTGATAAGTATCACTGGAAAAAGGCCTAAAAATTCACTGTGATCTGCTTTCAAATTTTAAATCTCTTTATTTACATATACAGCTAGCTAAATACGTGATAATTTTGTGTTTATGACTCCAAATATATCACCATTCAGCTCTACAACACCTAGGATCTTTTACCTCTATGGCCTATGTCTCTGCAGTCAGCCAGCAAAGTTGGAGCCTTTGGTCTGAACACATTGGCTGTGGCTGATAGCAATTTAATGTCTAATCAGCTTTTCTCGGATCAAAATTGTTAATTTCCATTCAAGGAACAGGTTTAAATCTGTAATGTTTGAGATGGTTTACAAAAAGACAAAATAATAGCCGAGCTCTCAAGGAAGCAGAATTACTACAGAGACTCAGAAGCCTATGCAAGATCTTATTTTGTTCAACTACATTGTAAATCCACCCACCATCCCACAAAAATAACAGATTGCACTATTCTGTTTCTTGGATGAGATTTTCAAATGTTTTCTGAGTTGGCCAAAACATTCTCCAAGACTTTTACTAGCATCTTTAACAGCAGAAAAATTGACACGCCTCTGGTAGCACTGAGCCCAGTCCCAGTATGAGATGTATAATAAAGCACTTGGCTTTTCAGCCATCCAGGCAGTTAAAACTAAACATTGCCAAATAACCATCTTGAATGTGTTAGCTAAAAACACCCCTGGCCAGCAAGTAATCTGCAGAGTAAAACTGGATGTTAGCATGAAGCTTGCAGATTTGAACAGTATCCACAGGTGTGTATCAAAGTACTAAATTTCACTAAAAGCTCTTATTTTAAGTATAGCACTCCCTGTACATAAAACCTCCTATTCCTCTATTACATGGTACATTATAAAATTAATATACAACTTTTATTGTGCTAAAGCATAAAGCATACATTTGATTTCCTGAACACTAAGGTCCTAAACCAAACCCTTCTCACTAATACACCTTCCTGTGCTCTGCTGCAGAACTTCATGACCAGAATGAAGACACCCCTTCAAAACAATTCCTTTTTAAACATATCATCTGGAGTGCTAGCCCCCAGGATAGAGGGGTCTGAAAATACCTGAGTCCTATCTCTCCCTCGAGCTAGTCCTTCAGTACTATGCAGCATAAAAATCAACTTCTACTGAAATCTGTTGAAGAAATAACATCACTTGGTACCTAATCAGAACATGTATTTCCTGCTGTTGAGTCAATTAAGTCTTGTGTTTCTCCTGATCAAGAGGCAGCAGCTGGTTATGATGATCAATTGATTGAGATTTGTTTCAAGCATCGCAAACTGCACCCTCCACAGCCTAACACCTCTGTTTCATTCCACAATCTGAAGAATAATATAGCATGCAGGGTCTCTGCTAGGTTAGGAAGCTAGAGTAATTACCAGTCATTTACTGCTAATGCCCACACAAACTCTGTGCACTTTGCATGCTGTCAGAAAAGGTATTAATCTTCTCCTCTTTTTTGCTAACCAAAGGCCAGCCAGCCTCTCCTGTTAAAGTGAAGAGCCTGCTTAAATCTCACTAAAATTAATAGGTTGAGTGCACACCAAAGTGTTAAGCAAACTGAAGCCAGAGTTTACAAGAAGCGCAAGTATTGCAGAGGCCTGCCTTTAATGCAGTTTCTTCTCAGGATGTCAGCAGCCTCCCAGGGCAATCTAAAAAACTGACTGCAGAACAAGACCTCTAGAACAATTCCCACCTCTAGAAATCAAGACTTCAGTTCAAAGCCTTGACTACATCTGGGATATACAGGAAAGAGGTTTTGAGCCATTTCCCATTCTATCTGCCTTTTTTCCCCAATAGATCCTGAGAAGTTTGAATTTGTTCAATACTGTTTCAGATATTGCTTGAATAAAAACACTCTTGCCAAAGCAGAAAAGATAAATCAATCTTGCAAAGATTTTTCCCTAGCTATACCTTTGCCTAGTATAACCATTTTCATTGCAGTCCCACCTAAAATTACCACTTGTGAAGCAATACTCTTTTGAGAAAGACACTGTATAAGCATATAAACTCTTGAAGTGTTTTAGGACTCGCTGCAAACAATTTGAATCATAGCCAAGAGTGATTCTTTTAAAAATTCCATTGCTTACGTGTCCTGTAGCATCTCACATGCATGGACTCTCCTTACAACACTCAGGGGAATTTTATCGCCACTAGAATATTGAATGTAAGCATAAAGCTAACTACAGCCTGTGCAATAGCCTGAAAGCAACAGCAAACTATCCACTGGAAAGTGCTAAGGCTAGTTAGCCAGAGAAGGGGAAGAAGCAGCAAGCTCTTTTGTACTGCATACAAAATGCAGTTCATCTGGGTCTACTTTGCTGCCAAGATTTTATCATGGCTGAGTTTGAGTTTTGTTTTTCTTTTCAAACCATTAGTGTCCAAGCATACACATACATGGTATTTGTTTTGCTGTCAAAACATAAATACCATGTGTTTCATCCAGCAACACAGTACACTTCAAAGACTCATCAGACATGCAAGACATACCATAGGCTAAGCCATTTGTGAAGTAGGCAGCAGAGTCTGGGGCAAAATTTCTGAATTCCAGCTCAGTCTCTAAAGACTAGATATTTTATACTCCACAAGAAAGTACTGATACATTCTTTGCTCTTCTGTTGTTTAAGCTCCACTCAAAGTCTCCCAATGCATGTGTTTTCTTTAAAATTTCATCCCCATCCTTAACTACTTTCTCAAAGGGAAATGTCAATGTGAAGAGGCCCTTATATTTGCTCGATTTATAGCCTTTTATTAGCTCTCCATGCATGTGATGCCAAACGCTGTTTTTTTGCCAAGTCTTTTCAGTCCCTGCTTAAAGCAGAAGCAGATGTCGTACATTGTCAGCACAGAAATACATGTTCTGATTTAAGCCACCCTATCCTATTATTTATAGGTAATTTCAATTCTTACAGAAGTCTGAATATCACTTTCTTATGAACAGGGCAAGAATTACTTAGGCATTTAAACTGTCTTATTCCCAGATTCCCATCTCACTATGAAATATTCCCTCCACACCTACTATCCTCCCAAAAACAAGCCCTCCCATTTGAGAGCAGAATTGGGCAAAATCTTCATTGCAGCAGGACAGGATCTCCCTGGCAGCACAGCCCAGACCATTGCCTCTTCCTATCATTCTGCTGAATGCTTGGCCAAAGCCCTGACTTTTCACCAAGTATTGCACAATTAAATCACAAGGCTATTGCACATGCTGATAGATTAGAGAGTATGAAGAGTTACCTGACAAAGAACAGTGCTAAGATGTGTTGCAGGTGCTCACTTTCCTCTACTCTTTCTTTTACATATATAAAGAGTTCCTACACTTCCACTACATGTTCATATCTGCTAAAATTTCTTTTTCCTCCTTCAGAAGTAATTTCTCAGTCTTTGTACAGCGCAGCCATGATAAACAGCATGTGTCACTCCTCAAGGACACAAGAAGAGCAAGTCCCATTCTCTTCCAAATGCTTCAAAATCCTGTTGCCCAATAAAGCCTGCAGCTTCAGAGCCAGCAGCATGCGGCTCCTGGATTAGCAGTTAACCAGCTCCCAGCCACTGGTCAACAGCTTTGTGCACATACATTCCTTGATCCTTTCCTCAGCCAGACAGCAAGTTCACAGCATATGCCAACTTGTGTATTGTAAATTATTCCTCCTTCCTCCCTATATCCTTCTCATTCTATGATCCAATTAGCTCAACTCTTAAAGAATAAGTAATTTGCAGATGATCCAAAAGAAAGATACTAAAACCAATTACTGGCTATGTCCAGTAACATCATGACCCTGTTAGAGCTTTCTTAGCTGAGTTTCCTGTTCTGCATTTTGTTAGAGACATCTACCAGCATCCACATCTTCTTTTAGTCCTTTGGACCAAAGTCAAATGGTACAGTACAAAGCATGAGCCCCTGAACATACCTGTAACACTCTAACACAGCCTCACTTAAAGATTTTCCGTAGGATCAATCTCAGTAGTTCCAGTTGCCTTGGCATAAATATCAGGTACTCATGCTTGATGCTTAAATTCAAAAAACCAGATCTAAAGCCATCAAAATTCACCCTAGAGATTTTATTACTGAAAGAAAAAAATAGTTTCCTTTTCCAAATCAAACAAAATTCTGGAGTAGTTTCAATACTGTAGTCGAACACTTGAAAAGTTCAAAACACTATCTCCTGTGTGGACATGGCTTTCACTCACACATCCCTCATATGCAAATTATTTAAAAGACCACTTAGGTGCAGCAGGAGAAGGGAACAATAAGCTGTGCCGGGTCAACTACAGGAATGCAGAAACAGAATGGAAGTAGAAAGAAATGCATGTCCATGCTTGATGGGCTTATAACTGCACGAGATGAGGAAAAAAGGAAACTGTTGACTCTTCTGAACACAGTATAATTGTCCTATTTCTGTTACGGGTTTCCTGGGCATCTGTACATACACATACATACAGATACATATATGTTTGTGGTGTGTGCCTATACATATCTATGTTAGCGCTGCATAAACCATTGAAAAAACTATACAGAGAAGTTGATTTTCCTGCTTCCCTACCCAGTCACCTTAAACCCTTACTCAAGTGTCTTACAAGCCCCAGAAAACTGAAAGGCACCCAAAATGACATTTTCTTAAGTGTTCTGATGCCAGAAATGTTAATGCAAGAAACTTGGTCCTACTCATAGCCCATTTAAACCTCAACCAACGGATCTAGCAATCTTTTTTAAGTCGCAAGTGCCACAACAAGAAACAGTATCACTCCCCATTTCTTTGTGATATTGAGGCTGCCTCAAATTGAGCTCTGCAGCAATGTATTTCAACTGATGTTTTATTGGCACAGCAAGCTATTTAAAGGTTTTGACAGTTAGAATTTCACAGTAAATTTTCCCTGCAGTGTTTTCTGATATTTTCTGCATTCTTTCCCACCTTTCTCCTCCAAACATCCCAACAGCTGAACAGCATGTGTATCACAAAGCCACATTCATCTTAAAGCTACCTAACAGACTCCCCGTGCAAGTTACGAAGAACAACAAGTGGCTAAAAAGCAATAACCTTCAGCAATGTAAAACAGTGGTGCTTATGCAACAGTTTCCCCCTCACAGCATTATATAAACAGTGTTCATGAGCCTCTGCATTCAATGCCTGTCAGAAGAGTGAGGCATCAGCGGCTCGTGGCTCCCCAATCCAACACACCTATAATCTAATTTTACACGTGAGACTGATTAAATCAAGAAGTTATGACATGTGTGACAACGTATACTAGTATCCTAGCACCGCCTCTGATACAACTCAAACCTTATGAAATTCTAATTTTTGGATGCATTTTGAAGATACGCACTAATTCAGACCCAAACCTACTTGATTAGGAGTATGAAATTGGCCTGATTAATCAGGCCTACGCAGATAAGAAAACATTTTCCTAAAACCTGTGTCCTAAAAACACACTCCCATTTACAACATACTTGCAAAACAATCTGATACAAAGGAAAAGGAAAAATCATTCCCTTAACATCCTAACTGGTGTTTTGAGTGGTCAAACCTGGCAGACTGTTTCATAGCTTTTTTTCCAGCAAGGGAGTAAATTGGCAGTTTTGTAGCTACAGCTGTGGTGTTCTTTGTTAGAAACGCTCCTCCAGTATCTCAGAAAACTAGAAAATATGTGAGAGACACAGGAAGCAGATGTTGGCAAAAACAAATTTAAGAAAAAACACACAAAGAAATCCAAAACATGCAAAGTCTGGCAGATCTTATGTTTTATACACCGGCACTTTGTCGTGCTTGCTTACTGATGGTTGTTCAAGAAGAGGGGAAGGATAGGAGTATGAAAAACAATAAAAGCCTGGCCCACAAAAGAGCGGGACTGAAGTCTAAAATAAAGGAGAAGCAAGCTACGAGGGAATCCAGATGTGGCCTTGCTAGAAAGAACAGACAGATGCTTAACTACCACCCTTCATCATCTATTTGCTAAAAATATGGGCCAGATCCAGAACTCCCTTAAAATGACTGGAATCACTCCAGTTAAATTCAATAGGGTTTGGATCAGATCTTTAATTGGGCCAAAAGCAAGCTCACCATTTGTTGATCAAAACCAATGCTCAATAAAAGCTTTCAAAATATGTACTTTTCTTGGTAAGGACAGGCAATTTCTAAATTTCTTTGGAGTAAAGGTCCCTTCCAACCCAAAGATTCTATGATTTTGTATTGTTGGCCAATCCACTGGTGTCCCCTAACTATAGCTTGAGAACACACACACACAAATCTCTGTGTATCTTTTATTTAAGGGTATTTATTGTACCATTGTCATTAAATTGAACCAATAAATAAGAACTTAATACAAATAAAATTTCTGAAAACCTGAAATTGTAAAAATCCTTTTTAATGAGTAACAGATTTGGATTATCCCAGTGAAACATTTCTCGAAGTAATAACTTGGACAAAAGGCTCCACTTACATATAGTGGTTTTCTTTTTATTTGTTTAGAAAGCTTTATAACTATGGTCTGTTAGAGATCTTGAAAAAACAGCCTCCCCATAATGCACCTATTCACTCAATTTACAGTCCTACTAAAGCAGGGCCTTTTTCCGCAAACTCATTCTTTGTGCTCCCATATATAAATAATAGGGCATTACTGTAAATCATGCATGCCCTAGGATGAAACCGTTACATTTCCAACACAAAGTGAAGTGCCAAAGACTAGACAAAATATCCTCCCAAAAAAGAAAATACTGTTTAGCTTCCATAAGAACGCACGATGAACTTTGTACAGTGGATTGGCTGGCACAGAGGTGTATGGTCTCATTGGTACGAACACAACATCTTTAGTATGAAAGTGAAGCTGTTTCTTCCACTGGATATTAAACTGTAAAGTATTGCACCACCTCCAGTCCTTCCCCTAGAGGAAGATAAATAAATGTTGATGTGAAGTTTCCCTCCAGAAAATTTTTTCTTAAAGTATACTTCGTAAAAAAATGTGCTGTTAAGCTGTTTTATTTCTAATTTAGCTCTTGCTATAGAGCTCTTTTTCCCATGGACAAAATATTCAGACTTAACCTCAAAAAGAGGGAGAGCTTCTTACCTGCACAATTTCTGCGCTTGTTAAAACCAGTTCAAAGCTCTCCCATAAACAGATGCAAGATGAAACAGACTGGCAACTTGATTTGTCATCTATATGAAGCATGTCCAGTAGAAGAAAGTATTTTAAAAACGATCCTGAAGCCCAAAATGGGGAAGATTATGCCAGCCTACTTTTGCCAACTTTTGAGGGGGTTCATTTCACTAAAACCAGAATCAAACCCTTTCTGCACTTATGCTGTTGAATAGCAAAATAAAACAAATCATTCCCTGGCTTTTGATCAAGCCCTTTATTAGGGATACACTGGAAAGAAGTAAAGAAAACAGCATGCCATTTCTTTTTTTTTTGTGACTAAGGAATTCTTTTGTTGTTTCTCTAGACAAAAGGGCTACAAAAAAGGGTCCAAAGTTAGTCATGCACTTGTATAAAATTGTCCAATTGTCTCCTAATAAGGCAAATTCACAAGTGGAGAGAAAAGATGAGCTCTCTGTGGTCCACAACTCTGCCAGTAACTTAAGGGGAAAAGTTGCATCAGTTAACCTCCAGAGCAGAAACAAGCTGTAGAAGGGGCAGGGGACTGTAGGGTCTGTAAAATGTAACCCTGCCAAATTTAGCTTTTTCTTGGTTCCAAAATATTCCAGTACTCCAGGGTTTTCTCTTAGAATAACTAATTTCAAATGAAGAATAGCATTCTAGCATTTTTATGGCCACACCTGCACACACATTTAGGAGGTCCATTTCCTGCCTTACTGTATACAAGCACAGTGAGGCTCCTGATTTTTTATGGCTCTCCAGACATTATTTTTACACTGATGGAGAAATAAGATTTACAAAATGATTAAAAAAAGGAAAGAAAAGAGAGAACTGAAAGTTATAAATTATACTAGATGCTGGTAGTTCAGGAAACGTCTATGATTTACAGTTAGGTAGCACAAACACTGAACGTGAAGAGAGCCATCTTTGCCAAGAGTTAATTTTATAATCGAACTGCCTAGAGCTTAGGAATTACAGGACCTGCAGCATTAAAACAAGTGGCAGTCATCCAAAAATACTACAGAGCACCCAACAGATCTTATCTTCCAGATGTACGCAAGCATCTCTTGCTTAATTTATCCAGCCACTCAAGATTCCTGAAAAGAAAACTGGCCAGGGGAAACAGTGGTTGGGATCCTCTGCTGTGCCCCACCACAGACTCTGCCTGGCAGATTCACATGCAGAGAAAAAGCCTTCCTTCTTCTGTTGGAAGAAGTGCAGCAGAGGAGCTGGACATTGCCTTACGGCTGGAAGAAAGGAGAGGAGGTCTTGGCTTCTTTTACACCCTCTTCATAGGAAAAGGGATTTCTCATGGATAGGGACGTATGAAACAGCTTGGCAGTGGGGAACAACTGATTGCAAGGAAAAGGGAGATTGTACAGTGGCAGCAACCACTCCCTTGATCACAGTGTACATATACTTTAAATGCAGACAAATCAACACCATATAAATGCTACTACTTAGCCTCAATGCAGTTCCACTATCGCTGCCTCTCTGCATTTTCAACCATGACTTCTTAATGCTCCTCCACTTGTAACAACAATAGCCTTTTAAATACGCCAAATATGCATGGCAAACTAATTTGGTTTCTATATTTCATTTTATAAGCAAAAAATGAGGAAATGGGACTGATTTGCGACAAATGGCAAGACAGTCGATGTCAGCATGCTCTCCCTCCTGCATAAATTTTTTGGGGACAGGACACTATAGATGTGAAGACTTGGGAAAGGATATTCAGCATAGTGTCAACATAAGCAGATTTTCTACAATGGTAATAAATGAAATGAAAGATCTCTCCACCATGAAAGCTGTCAGCCCCTTCTAAAAATGAAAATTATTACAAAGATACAGAAAATTTCACAGGAAGACCAGCATCACACCTCAGGTTTGTGGGACAGTATCATTCCCTTCTCATTCCTCTTCCACAAACACAGAACTATCAAGTTGCTTGAATTCTATTAGATGTGCCTCTATCCCCGACTACCTGACTGCCATGCTTTAAACTCAGTTAAGGTAGAGATCTAGTAAGTTTTCTCAGAGGAAATTCAGCCTCTTGCTGCTAAGCTACCCTGCACTCTTCTGGAATCTCAGCATTGGCTTATCAGCAAGATAGGATGAAGCCCAGAGGAAAACATCCTTTGTGGGGGGCTGCATGATTGACATGAGCATCTCCTCACTTCTTGAAATTCTATGATTTGTGTCATCTTGTTTTCCTCAAGTTCACAAGCCAGCTTTAAACCAAATTTTATTTCCTTTCCTACTTACACAGGAAATACGCATCTCCAGCTGGTTAGTATTAACCAATTTCCCTAGTTATAATCAAGGGAAATCATTTCAGTAGCGTAGCTGTATTCACAATAAGAAACTGGCATGTCTTAATATGGTTCATCCCCTGTACTTTTCTAAAATGGTCTTTTCTCCTAACTTAAGTACTTGGAAGTGACTCTAGGTCCAGCTCCTTCCAGCAAGCCTGGATTTAAAAATACCTCAGCCTGGTCATTCATCAGCCACATTTCTGGTGCTCTGCAAGGCACAACAGCTTTTTTATAATTTCCGATTAAGTTAGAGGCTTCTTTTAACAGCAGACGAAAAAGTTTTGTACATTGAACTGATGTTAGAGACCCAATTAA
The DNA here is from genome assembly GCF_000687285.1 of Phaethon lepturus. NCBI lineage: Eukaryota > Metazoa > Chordata > Aves > Phaethontiformes > Phaethontidae > Phaethon > Phaethon lepturus. The sequence goes on from NW_010545902.1 coordinate 79,518, forward strand.
CATCGATATTCAGCAGAAATACACAGGAATTCTATTTATTCCTACCCTCTGATGTTGCTCTGTGCCATGAACAACCAACCCAGCCAAAACGTAAAATATTTCCACTTCTAAAGCTCAGCACTTTCCCTTATGCATTGCCCACAAAGAAGTTCACACAATAAAATAAGCTTTTCTATATGCCAGAGGAGGAAATGTGATCCCTTCCTTCAGCCATTCTACACAAGATTTGATGAAAATTTAGAACTGTACAAACCAAGATAATTATTTTAAAATATTGAGGTATACTGTTACTCAATGGAAAAAGACGTGCAATTCTTTGTATATTTGGAGCAAGCTTAATATTATTGCAGGCTGTGAAATTGCTAGCTACACATTCCTGGAATGACTTCTTTTCGAAGTAGAAAGTTAACATATTTTCCTCCAGAAAAGTGATGTTTCCTTTAGCTGAACCACTTTATGATTGCAATAAAACACTCTGGGGTGTGGTGACAAACTGTTTAATAATCACCACACCTACAAATGAATGAAGTCAGTATGTCCCAGCACAGATTAGGTGTGGCCAGATTGGACAACACCATCATATCCTGTTGTGAATTATTACTTAATAAAAAAAAAAAAAAAGGCTTAAGAGGGGGCAGGGAGGGTTAAGCCGTGCTGAACTTTAAAACAACTCCACATGTACAGTACACAACATGGAAAGACAAGGAAGAGAAGGATCCATTTGCATGCTTGCGTTTGCTTGAGAATGTAAAACGTTTCTTAAAAAATCCTTTCTTAAGTGTAGAATATGCAGACTTTTCCCTCCCTTTTCCTCCTCTTCCTCTGTCAAAAGAGATTAGAATAACTCTTCTTTGATGAGATGATTCAATGCTTACTGGACTTTTACATTTCAACAAATAAATTACATTAGAGGCAGGAGAGCAAGCAATAAGCATAAGAAACTTATAAACCCTCCTGAAGTCAAGGCAATGATTACTTTAGTTCTGTTTGGTATTGGAGATCATCATGACTGACCAATTTAGTTCTGCTTTTTTTTCTGAAGCACAGCAGACATGTAGGAGACTGAATTGAAAAATCCCACGACTATCAAAAGTGTGGCTTGGCATCTTACAGAATATTGTGCTTCATTAAAGTTTTCTTTCCAAGGAAAAAAAAAAAGCAAATTTTGAAACCTTCAAAGTTGTCCCACAGTGGAACTATCCTTCCCTAACTGTTCATCAGTCTAGAGTTCAAATAACCAAAATTTGAACTCTTTACCCATATTTATACAGAGGAAAGAAACAGGATGACTACAAGAGCAAGCATGATTTAAAACTTGTGACTGTTTCACAACATTCTTAGTTTAAGTGTTCTTTTTCAATATCATAACATTTTTCATATGCTTACACTCAAATCAATGTAATAGTGTCAATTTAAGTGTCAACTTTGAGGGCTTACTTAGAGCAGTAATTATCTTTCAAAATAAATGGTCCAAACATTTCCTTCTGTCCTTTGGGGAATTAACAAGCTTTAAGCACATGGATTGTTGCTCATGCAACTAGTAGACATAGAGGCAACAGTCATGAATACAGAAACCCACAGTTCTCATAATGCAAATGAACAAACATTAGGATATACAGAAGTCTAAATATCAAACAATTTTAATTTCTTGTCTTCCCAAGCTTTTTCTTGCAATAGAATAAAGAAATTTTGATTATACTATTCCAGACTGGAACAGTAACCACTTTCCCAGCAGCATGTCCTCCCATTCTACTCCTGTCCACCCTTCCCGCTGCTGCCACCAACCACCATTTGATTCCTGCAGGAAAAAAGTACCTTTCTTAGTCATTTTTAAAAATCACAATTTCATCAAAACCCAAATTTGACCAAATTTTTAACCCCTTTAGCCTCCTCACACATACTACATTTTTTATTCTAAAAACCTTTCTGAAGTTCTTCATAAAACATGGGGAACTACATTTAGGCAAGAAGTTATTCATTCTTAACTCACAGCCTAAGATATACAGTTTTGCCTTTTTTTTTTTTCCCCAATCCTTAGTTAAAAATACTAGAGGGGAAAAAAGATATCTTAAATCTGTGCAATAGGAGTTTAGGACATAATATCCTCCTTGTTTTATTGTGCCACAAAAGCATGGTGATTACTCCTTCCCCCCCTTCCATCAGGGACCAATTTATTTAATTGATGAATAGCTTTGCATGCAAGAATTTGAAATCCCAGTTATTTCTGTCTCAAATAGTTGCTATGCTTGTAATTATTTCAAAGAATAATAATTACTTTCACCCAATCTATTTGAAGTTACAAAAGAAAAAAAAATCGATTATTGAACTCAAATCCATAAAACCACAACTTATAAAGTCATAAAGGATTGCAAAAGAATCAAACTTGTGAAATATTAAACATTCACAGAGAATGCAAGGAGGCCTAAGGTTTTGTTCTTAAAGACTTAAATTTATGATACTGCTTACTACATAATACATCATACGATCCCCATTTTTAGAAGTGAGAGATGGAACCATCCAAGTTAGTCTTGCAGAAATGTGACCACAACAAACTGAAACCCATAATTCTATTTGTAAAAATAGGCTGTGTGCTAAGATTAATAGACTTCACCATAATTCCCGGGGAAGCAAGCATTTTTCCTAATATTTCTGCATGCAGTAACATCTCTTACTCACTCTGAGATCAGCTGTGATGATTTTGACAAAAAATGCAGCGAAACAACCGAGATCAATCCAAGGCACCCCAAATTGTTTAATAATCTTTAAGTTTTTCCACTAGTTTTTCCATAGATAAAATATTGGATTTCTCACCTTCCTCAAACTAATAATTGACTGAGAAAAAAAACAGCCCCAAGCCCAGCTCTTGTTTTTGCAACTTGACACTGAAAGATCATATTCATCATAATATTTTTAAAAGTATAATAAGTATTTTTACTTATAAAGTATAATAGCCATAAAGGCATGTGCTCATAAAATTGGACTGCTGGAATAAAAATGTCCATAAATCTTAAAAGTCACTTGCATGTAACAAGAGGGCCAAATTTAATTTCTTTATTGCCTGTATTCCTTAAAGGGCTACTGCTACTGTAAGCATGCTTGCTGAGCAGGTAGCTGTTAAGTATTTCTTTTCATTGTATCCAGTCAACCTGTGGCCTCAGGCCATATTTGCTGCATGCTATGCACATTCTGTACTCAATATAGAATTGTTCTCCTGGGATGTTCTGTGATAATTAACTTCGTATGAACGTTTTGCTAACATCAGCATCTATCACGGTAACAGCCTAGGAGTTGTTATAATCTCTCCATTTTAGCAGGATTTTGCAGGTGGGAGCCCAAAATGTTGTCTGTCCCCCAGAACCTGACTTTTCAGGGACCTTGGCATTTTGCAGTCAAAGCTGCAATGCAAACATGACACAAAGCTGGCAGTGCGCAGAGCTGAAAGTTCCAAGTATGTTACATTGCTCTTCAAAAAACGAAGCCTGCAATCCCTACAAGTAGATCTGAAAACAGCTTACCCAGCTACTTTCAGGCTCTTTGCCTTCCCCCCACCCCGCCTTGCTCCCTGATTGCCCACTGTAGAAACACTGAGAAAACACATGAGGAAATGTTTCTGCTCTCGTTTCCCATGGTAGCAAGATCCAAAGCCTGGATCCAGGTATGAGAAGCACCCTCCCTGCCCCATGTCTCCTCCACGGTGAGCAGAGCTGCCTCCTCAGGGGTGGGCACTCCTGGTGCCAGCAACAGAACGCCCTGGACAGCAGACTGTGCTCCACGAGGGTGAAGCATTAAGAGACTGTAGTGGTCAGCCATTGAACACAAACCCCACTGCTCTTTGTAGAGATTTAAAAACTTGGCCAAGGACAGAAAAAAGCCTAGCACGAAAGCCAACCTGTTGTTCCGTTTCAAGTCCCTAAGGTCTACTCTCCCTGAACTTGAAGTTTCTGACAAGCAAAACATTTTTTAACATCATTCTGGTTTAGCCTAAGCAAACACAAAAACCCCTCAGCATGAAGCATATTTCTTGACCCAAATGGCTAGTTTCACAGAATTAAAAACTACAGTCTTATAATGGAAGTGTTGGGGATAATTACGATTAAGGTAGCTTGTCACTGCAACCTGTAATTTAAATGACAAAACAGTGATTTCATGCACAAGGGAGGCTCAGGCCATAGTTTCACAAAAACTTTATGCCAACACCAGTGGCAACTGCAGAGAAAGCAGTCCAATCCTCTTTGCTAACTAGTTACAAAGCAAACTGGATTGGGGAAACACATCTGGATGAAAACCAGCACCACTTTGCCACAGGAAGACCAGTGCTGGCACAAAAAAGGGGTAGAGGCCCACAATAGCTGAGAAGGTATGGTACCTTTTTCAGAAGCAGCACAGGGTAAGCCAGCTCCTGCCAACCATTAAACAACATCTGACAACCATTACAGAGTTTATAGTAATTTCAGTCCTTGCTTCTGTCTTCAGCATGCTCAGGTTGGCATCCATTTTACTGCTTGAAGTCTTGCTTTGCCATGTTTTTCCTCCTATTCACATAGTATACAAAGTGGCCCAGAAAGAGTAGAAGAAGAATAGTCTATATTTTATATGTTCAATTTCCCTACTTTTGGAAGCTTTTCACATCAAGTGAGGAAAGCAAGTTTAAGAGACAGGAAAGACAAACTGAGGGCTTGAGAAGCATCTGAAAGTACTTGCTTTTAGCAGGACTACATTACAACTTTTTTTTTTTATTCGAGCACTCCAAAGCTGGGCAGCTTTTAGTTCTAATGCAAGCCTTGGTGTCAACATAAAAAGTTCCAATTTGGACAGGTGATCTGCTCTACTTTGACAGAGCAAAACAGAGAAACTAAAACCAATAAAAAGAGATGTTAAACCATACTGCAGAGCTCCCGTCTCTCTGGCTTCTCCTGCGTTATGATTGTTGGAGGGAGGGGTTCCCCCTCTGAAAGTATCTATTTAAAAAGTAGTATGTAGACCAAATAGTGGCTTCCTACAGCTTTAGTCACCTGATTTCCAGACAAGATTGCTACTCAAATGGAGGAATGAACAGCAGAAAATTGAAGTGTCACTTCATGCCATTGTTGTTCTCCGAGACCCAGCTGGAGCTCTGTATTCTGCTCCCCTGTGCCTACGTGCCAGTCCCAGGCGTCGCAGATTGAGGGCCTGCCAAATGAAGCTGCTTTCTAGGGCACACTGGTGGTTGGTGAAGTCCTACCCAAATCAGTGAGTGAGGAGCCAAGGTTTTACAAAAATGGCAAGATTTTAAGTAAAAACATGCAGATCAATAGTCACTTTTCTAGCTATACATGGCATTGGCTTAATTAAACCAGTCGGTTCTTTTCTTTCCACAGCAATTAATGAAAACCATTTTAATTGATTAACCCAACAGCATCCTAGCTCTTAACATTTTAGTACAACACTGAAGCACCGAGAAAGAAAGGCAATATACATCGGAGAAGAAAAACCATGTTTTCCACGCACAGAGAGCAATTATTTAATTTCAAGTCCTGTTTGCTTTCCAAACAAGACCCTGCTGAAAAATAACTATGGGCCATTATATTTTTTTTGTTTTGTTTTCAAAAGAACACTTGGCACAAGAGCTTATCAAGGCCAAGTACTTACTCCCTTTCACCGCAAAGCAGATACAAGAACAAACTTCCAGCCAAGTAAATTGCATTTTTCATTAAGAACGTTAACTTTTTGAGGATATGCATTTTCAAATTTTGTAACTAGAATATAAAAGGTTATGCAGTATATGCTAGTGATTGAAGAAGCTGCAAATGACAACACAGAAGTCCCCAATCCTGGTCTCCATCCATACTAGCATCCACTTAAAAAGATTAGTTGTTCACACAGCCAGAGAAATGAGACTGGTAATCACTGTAACGCAATTTGTCACTTGGCAAGTTTTCTTTGTTGTATTACAGATGCAAGAAAATGGGCCAGATACTTAAAAAATCAAATTGTTCTGTACACATTTGCTGTTCAGTGATGGATCACGTATGCAAAAACCCCATATTGTAATTAGATCTCTTCTTTGTATTAAATATTATGACAACTTCAATCCTTTGCATTACTTGCTTATTCAAGGCTTCATAATTCTTTCAGGATGACAAAAAGAAATGTGTAAGTTCCACGAAAACCCCAAATACTCCTTGGCACTACCTTAAATCAGTGCAATTGCTTGTATAGAGAAAGAACTGAAGTCAGCAACAGATGCAGAGAGTCACTTTATTTTTCTAACGTGTTTTAAAATAGCTAATACAGGACAGCCTTTTTATATAGCTTGGCACATGTGTACAAAGTGTTTAAGCCTGAATCTGAATTCTGATTAGCCCCTTCTTTTGGACCTCTGACACAGACCACCTGTCTCCGACCACTCTGGATCATATTTCTCCCCAGAGACAAAACAGGATGCAACAGGATAGGGATTTTCTCTTGCTGCCCAAGGACTTCAAAGAAAGGTCTCTCAGACGTGATTCCTGGGGAGCAAAATCTCCTTGCCAGTACCCTATGCACCCTTCTGAATTTGCCAATGAGGACCCCGAACAGTGACCAAAGCACTCAGATTCACCTTACCTCTTGCTCCTCCTCCTTCCTATGCAAGTTTGTCCTAAAAGCCATCAAAAAATAACTGGTGTGAGGAATAGCACTGCTTGTTAGTATATTAAAAGAGCACAGATTAAATATGCAATGGTTCCCAGTCACTTTTCCCCAAAAAGTGTTAATTTGGGCCACACCTGCTTAAGCAAAAACCACTTAAGTGAACAGCAGGGATAGTCCAGTGCATCCCAGGATGAGACAACAGCCTTGTGCATTGCCAGGTGCTCAGAAAAAGCCAGAAGCCTGAAGTGGCACTTGGTACACAGGGGTCATGTTTGGCTGCTTCTGGAAGGTGCAATTTCTGCTTATAATAGAATATGTTTAAGGTGCCTGTGAGTCATCTCTATGCAATACTACCCTCTCTTCAGCAGGTCATGCAGCCCATCTGGCTGTGCCTTGGAGAAGCTGCTGCCAAGTAATTTCAGCATGTAAAAAGGGAAGTAAGGAGCACAGCAAGGAAGACAAGTCCTTTGCACCACACAGCTAATCACTGTAAAGCCCCAAGCAGACAGTGGTTTATTAAAGGGAGCTAGCATGTACACACAAGGACACTCCCCCTCCCCCGCTAAAAAAAAATGATTAAACAATCTTCAATCTACTAATAAAGAACAGGAAAGTTCTTCAAAAGCAAAGGATGAATTTGCTCCAGCAGGATTTTTATGCTTTGCTAACAAGTTATTGAATGAGCCAACTAGACTCACTACATCCATTTTGGGCTTCAAATATTCAATATAATCCTGGCAACAACTCTCCTACATACCGAAAGAGCTGCTACTTCAGCAGATATTAGTTCCAGTTGTAATTCAAAAAAGTGGTTCATTAAAATGTTGTCATGGTATGATAATAGTGTTTTCAAAAAACTATAAATCATTTAAAATGTCTACATTCTGTTGAAATTCAGAAGGATTTAACTACTACTTATATTAAGTAGGGCTGGCCAACACAGTGACAGAAAAGTTATTTTATACCCCAAATCAATTGCCTTCTCCAGCCAGCCTTAAGAGTTCATTACTAATATTAGCATATGAACATAAGACAGGAACTTTTCAGAGGCACACTGGAAAACATTGCTGTTTGGTTCCTTCCAACAGGCACTGAAGCAAAATTCTCCATGCTCTATTTATACTAGCTGCACCACCAGCAAACTATGAATTGCAACAAAGCTTTTGCAGCGAGTTTTTAGATTTGAGAGAGCCAGGGAAGAGAATGCCAACTTCTCAGTATCATCTGATTTCAGGGAGGAAGAGCTGACAAGTCCAATGGTCTCAACCTGCAGAGAAAAAAAGGGTGAGCAACCACCAACCCCCTGCAAGCCATGAATAACTGGGATATTCATGGGGGATATTTTCACATGGGCAGGGAGAGCCGATGTGGCAAACTGGCTTTTTAAACCATTTTGGGAACTGACTGTGACTTCAAGCAGTAAGTTTGACCCAAACAACTCCAATCTTGTGCTATCAAGATTACCTGTTCAATGTTTAGCATAATTTTTGTGTTTCAAAACAAACTTCTATTTTATTTTAGGCTTCAATATCTTTCCCCCTGCTGAGGAAGGTATTTTTATCAAAAAGTGCAGTTTCCAAATTTGTCTTCCAGTTAATGAAGTCAGTCATTCTGCATCAGGCAAAATGCACTTCCTTTTGGAAAAGGAGAAGTGTGAAGAGTAAGAGATTAAAACCACTGCATTAAAGTGGGTAGCAAGCCTGTCAGCATGCTAAAGAGCAGCTCATACCTCACTTAAATTTGTTCCAGGAACTCACAGCAGAGTTATAATTCCAGTCCAATGTAAATAACAGTATTTTCATATACTTGGGTTTCTTACATCTAAAACATTAACCAGATTTCAAAGTTGACCTGGAATTAGTGCTTCATAGGTAGACAGCAAATTAAAATGATTTCCCATTAAAGTCATCAAGCTTAAATACAGATGACCTAATATAATTGGTGATGTTCACAACACAGAACAGGTGTTGATAAATCTGACTACCGCAGAAGTAAATGAATGCTGCAGTAACAAGGATCACTCTGTGTTATATGCTGAGGAACAATTGCTGCTCAAGCTTAGTTTAGGTGGCATTAAATAGGCAGTTTCTCATGGCATTAACTGTTAGTGCAAGCCAGAGTCTGACATAAATATGTATTTAGAGAGCATCAGCTTTTTCTATCCAGCCATGAAGCACTGGAATCTTAAGAGAGGAGCCTCAGCTCATTAGACTGTGCTATAAACATATTTCCAGCAGTCTGGATACTGTACCAAAATAAATAGAGGCATTAAAAAGCAGTGCTCCTGTATTTTTAAAGGGGCCCAGGAAGAACAGTCAACTGGGTTTACACCCAACGTGTTTCTTCTAATTATACAAGGAGGTGATCTGAGAACTCCTCTGTATTAAGATGAAACAACAGATTTCATGAGCAAATGAACAAATGCCTCCCATGGATACCCATCCTGCATCATAGAATCTTTGGGTTGGAAGGGACTTTTTGAGGTCATCTAGTCCAACCTCTCTGCAATGAGCAGGGACATCTTCAACTCGAGCAGGTTGCTCAGAGACCCGTCCAGCCTGACCTGGAATGTTTCCAGGGATGGGACACCTACCACCTCCCTGGGCAACCAGTGCCAAGGTTTCACCACCCACATTGTGAAAATGTTCTGCCTTATGTCTAGTTGAAATCTACCCTTTTAGTTTAAAACCGTTACCCCTTGTCCTATTGCTACAGACTAGAAAGTCTGTCCTCATCTTTCTTACAGGCTCCCTTTTAAGTACTGGAAGGCTACAGTAAGGTGTCCCCAGGGCCTTCTCTTCTCCAGGCTGAACAATCCCAACTCTCTCAGCCTGTCCTCATAGGAGAGGTGTGCCATCCCTCTGATTATTTCTGTGGCCAATGATGTACACAAGCGACCCGGTGTAACATCAACCCCACCCTACCAATCGCTGCTCACACTCTTTAACAATTTTTTCCTTTGTATATTGCCTCTGTATACATCTATATCATTCTCCTCTACATCCTCTTTCCAAATATTATCCTATAAGCTTGAAAAAACTCTTCTCCCAGTTTCCCTTCATGTTTCCCTATCAGGCAAACAAGGGAAATCATACCTGAGACCTGGCTGAACAGTTTTCCAATGAGGATGGCAAACTTGGAGATCTGTGCAGATGTAACTGTTGAGTTCACATGAAAGCTATTCCCTCAACAGGGTAATAATTCATGGTTTCTTTCCTATGCTCAGGAACCAAATTCCTTTTATCATCTTAGCGGTTTCAGTGCCTTCACTGAACTTGATAGAAATGGGTAATGGGTTTATAAAGAAATGAAACTTTATTATGTCGATTGATTCAGTTCGATTAAAATCCTTCCAGAATGGAAGGAATGGACAGATGAATTAACATAATAAAGTCTCATTTCTTTAGGAAGCCAGGCTAAAAAGAGTTAAAATGTTCCAAAAAATCCAGAATGCCGTAACAGGCTTCCTCTAATTTTCTGAATGATACAGTGTTTTGAAGAAGTAGGTATTTTCAGCAGGTATTTATGCACACAAGGTGAATCTGGCTATAGGTGCTAGTCAGGTTTAAAAATGTACTAGTGAGTGAAGGTAAACCCTGAGGGGCAGATAGTATCTACTTCCCTCTGCATACCTTCGGCACTGAAAAACAGCTGAATAATTATTACTAAACAGAGGTTCAGAACAAGCCTGGCAACTCCTTTCTCTGTCCAGTGCTTGGTCCTTCTTGACACCACAGTAAGCTCACCACAAACAAGGATCAGCTGTTCACAGTGAACCTCCAGCCTGTGCCTACATGTGTACCACAGGTTTTACAGCCAAGTTTCTCTACTGATACCTAATCGTGCCCAGGGCATTCAGATCAGATGGCTCCAGGCAGTCCCACGAGATCTCTTGGCATCAGGCAAAAAGAGTGCCAGGAAGTACATACATCTGTACAAGGAACACAGAAATCTTTTACAACTATGTTAACAGCAAGATTAGCCAAAGGGGAAACGGTTAAAATATTACTAAAATATTACCATTTGGCATTATCTCTATATTGGGGGGGATGGGCGGGGGAAGGCTAGCAGACCAGGGCAAGTACTCAAAGACAGACACATGCCACCTCCATTCTGGCAGAGCGAAACACATTGCGGTCACACCTACCAATTTAGTGCAGGGCAGTGTCATCTCTTGACAGGTGTAGTATGAGCAAAGGCAATTATGATGGAGCGCTTCAGGGCAGGGAAAGAAAAAACTCTGAAGTAGGCTGAAGCTTTAGTATTTCTGCTCTGGAAACTCCATTTTTCAGAGAGCTTTTGACCTAGTCACTTTTACTGATATTGAAAGAAGATTATTATTCCTGCTTGTCCTTCCTGTCTACTCTCCTCTCCAGTAATAGGGTACAGCTGCCAAAGCTACCCAAACATATCCCTGGAAAACCGTGGTAAATGTTTCATGTTTTGTCCCTCTACTACATGAATGATAGTGTATGCAGTCTCAATATCTTTAAGCCTTTTCTTGCCCCCAGAGGAGAGGCAGAGATTCTCTGGAAAGTTTGTTCTGAAAAATTTCATCCCTGTAACCAAAACCCAGCATTCAACAGGCATTAAAACCAAAAGAAAACATCAAGTTTTCTACGAGGTTAGCAAGAGTAACACGGCTTTTAAACAGACAGCCAGAATTAATGCAGTTGACTTTTGAGGTTAAGCAGCAATACATGCAGCCAGCCCTTATGGGAGGGAAGAGTTTACAGCTGGTGCCACAGCAGCCTCTCCACCAGCAAGCTGGTCTTCACTGGCAGCTTGCAGACACACGAGACCTGATGCACGTTTGTGTCTGGCGCTGGAATCAAACTTCCAGCTCGGACTCCAACAACGCCCAGACCATGACAGAGAAGCTATTACGGAAACCATGGAAATGGAAGATACTTGAGTCACATATGAAGAAGTCACATTAACATGACTCATGGAATCACAATGGAAATTCTGTGGAATTTCATAAACCAGAGTGAGCCATCACGGCACTCTCACATTAGATAATTTTCCTGAAGAGTGTTTGGTAAGAACTACTAAAACCCAAGTCATTCATATGCAGAAAAAAATTACCAAAATCCATTTTCCTCCCAACTTGTCTGACTGACCATGGTGGTGCAGCTGGGAATGATGAAGGTGAAAAGGCCTTTATTTCCTTGCTGTTGTCACTATCATTGCTTTGTCACAGCCTCCTTCTCCTGCACCTGAAGATTCACATAAGTGTAGAACTGCTGGAACACCTACGTAGAAATTTTTATTTTTGAGAGGTTTGGGTTTACATGCCAAGGTGCCGGCAGCAGGTCTGCAGGAGCTGACTCTGAGGCAAGGCCGGGGCTGCCCCACACAGGACGCAGCCGGTTCCATCCGGTTCCACAGCAGCCCCACCACAGGGCGCCGCTGAGCCCCGCAGCCAAGCTGGCGGCACCTCTGGGAAAGCGCATCAAAAGGGCGAAACGCTCCACAGAGTGAGGAAAAAAAGTGTAAAACTTAAAAAAAGTTAAATTTATTGAGATACTACACTTCAAGGGAATTCAGGGAAAAGAGATGGGAGGGAGAAAAAAGGGCAAATGTTTTGAAGACTATTTAGAGTATTTTAAATTGCTGTTGACCAGAAAATGAACAAGAGTAACAGAAAAAAAAATTGCCATATCTAAGTGCCATGTTCCCATGATAATATGGAACAACATCATATGCTGCAATAAAATTTTTAGCTGATTATTTCTTGTCTTTTTGGCACTCTGCTGACACACTTTTTAAAGTGTTAATTAAAGAAAGAATCAAATCAACACTACAAATTGGATAGACTTGTGCCCTACAAAGAGTCTCTTCTGACCACTAATTTGTGGAGCTGGGGCTCAGCCAACTTCCAATGAATCTGTGGAGAGTTTCCAGCAAACTGTCATCGCAGCAGGATGCGGTTCTTGATAGGGTGATCATACATGGCAAGTGAAGTGATGCTGAGCTGTCACTAAACAAGTCTGTTTTATTGTGCCTGAATCTTCCTTTAAGGCTCATCCAAAAATGGAGATTGTCAGTTTATTTCCAGATACACGTTTATAATATAATGCACCCAAAACCTTGTAGTATCTGCATGGAAGCATGCTTTTTGGATTATTGTCACATTGTGGGAGGGTGACAAAGACGACTGGACTAGCCATACCTCTACAACACAAATAGTTTAAACTTTTTTAATATTTATAAATAGGCTGTGACAAGAGACCTGAATATGCAGTACTTACGCCTTAGGGATTCTGATATTTTTTTTTCTATTCTCTTTAGTTTGAAATAAAGAATTTTAGACTTCAAATACATGACTGCATTTTAAGTGTGCCTAGTACAGCAGCCATCCTGTGTTTAACTATTGATTACAATTTTAGAAGGCTATTTCCAAGACAAACAGAAAGCTAATCTGCATGTAGAACACTAATAATAATTTGGAAATTCAGTGTAGATCTATTGACTTTTACAGGTTTCTGCTTTCTGAACATGGACCCAGACAAGACTGCTACAGCACAGAGTAAAAGTCACCAGTGAGTGAGTCGAGGCCTCCTTGACGTATCTTCCCTCCAAGAGCCTTCAACGTATCACAGGTAAAAGTCCAGGACGTGATAATCAGGGGTTTCTGTATTCTTGGAGAAAATGTAAAATCCCTTCTGTGTTACTGCCATGGAAAATCAGAATACCCCTTGCCACTCTTCCTTGGATATATTTCCTTTGTCTAAATATTAAGATGGGGAGGGCAAATTAAAGAAATCCTTGCCTACTGCAAGATGAATTCACAATAGCAGTATCTTATACTCTCCTGTCTTTCCACAGTTAAATGAGGGCAGTCTGGTAACTTTGTCTGAAGTGTCTTCTAAAAGACATAATTTAATTTGAATCACTGTTTTCTGAATTAAAAAAAAAAAAAAACAGAGCAAACAAGACCTTTTTAAGACTGTCACCCTATAGAAGAAGCAGATTTAAGAGGACTGACTTTCAGAGGGTAGGTTCAGTACTTCCTGAAAATTAGAAAGCCCAACTTGAATACTGAGTAGTGAAAAGCAGCATCTAAAGACTAGCAGCCACTGGAAAAGTTGATGGGAGCGTGTTCAGGTACCTGTTGATGGCATCGAAAGCACACAGGTACATAGCAACGTTGCATGCTATCTTCCATTCTAAGTCACTTTGCCAAATTAACTGTCAGAATGCAGTCTTTGTGCTAGCTCTCCCCTTCAAGCAAAATATTTGTCCCACTTTAAGGCTTTAACAAAAATGATTCAGTCATTTCCAAGAGGAAGTTGAAGAACGTTTTTCTTTTTCTGTTGAAAAGCTCATCAATTCTATGTTATGGAACAGGATCTTCTCCTTGGGCAGCAGGCAGTCCTCTTTCAGAATGATAGGGACCAGGACATGCAGGATGATAGAGGCAGGTGAAGTAACACAATCAGCCAGGAGGACCAACAGCCCTCCAAGGGATTTAAACCAAGTATGCAGTCAGTTGAGTAACTAGGAATAATCACTTTGCAGTAAGATTTTAATTAGCATCTCAGGAGATTAGAATCAGGTTCTAGCTTTACATGGGCTTCATCCCACCTCTGTAATTCTTAACACAGCTTCATCAAGTTATTTAAGCAGAAAGGGGAGAAGTCTGGATCTGGATTAGATGCAGACTGTTTAACTAACTATCTCACTCAATATAAGTGTAAACTTTTTTAATTTAAAAAAAAAATATCTCAGTACATCATTCCTTGCTCCAAAGAAACATCTTCCAAAAGAAGAGGCCAAACTGGAACTAAAAGACAGAATGTATATTAAAACCTTAAGTTTTCTCACTGAAGAGTTGGCAGGACTTGCATGCCCAGGGGAATCAATCCCTCATCAGACATGCAGGCATCCACCCATCATGCATGCTTAGTATGCTGTTTTGGAGACATATCACAACATATACAATGGCAGAAGCAGCCCAGCAGAAAAGTATTTCTAGAGGAACAAAGACGACGACTGGCAAGAAGAGACACTTTTTTAATGCCAAGTGGATATTACACTCAAAATAGCTTTTCCTCATTTCCAAAGCAGTTAAAGCAACAGAAATAAATAATGCCACTCTGAAAGATGCAAACAAAAGCATAAAGCATATTCATCACAAAAACGCAGGATCCAATGCATCGCTCCACTAAACAGGGCTCTTGTGTTCAGAACAGAAGAGGACAATGTAACTGGCAAATTGCTAGACATCTCTTTCCCTGTTGACCAGACCAAACTCTGCTTACTTTTCTGGACCGAGTAAATTCACAGACTGAGAATACAGAGCTTCTTAGTAGGGAAGAAGATAGAAATGTTGATCAGCCTCTTTGGAGAGGATACCAAACATACGTAAGTCACAATAAAGGTAGTGACCTGCTGAAGCACTGAATTTTCCATACAGAAAAATTGTTGCATCAAGCCATAAAAGCTACCTGAGCTCAACAGATGGGATTAGATTTTTGAATTGCACCTCATAACCCTGAATCCCTTTTCTCTACTCTAGCATTTCAGAAGGTGGTAAACAAGCAGTGGACCACCCTATGTGTATGTATTGGGCAAAAAGCCTTATCCACCTGAACAGACTGATCTGGGGGTCACCTGTCAAGAGGGAGACTGAGAAAAAACAAACAAACAAACAAACAAACAAAAGCGCGCCAGAATAAGAGCCAGACAAGAGGGAGCCCAGGAAGACCCAGACTGACTGTAAAGGCCAGTCAGAAGTTACATAGGAAGCAAGGGATGTATTGTGTAAAGACGTTAGTGCTTAGTCCAGACCCATGTCTCTCCTTGAGATGGAGAGTAGCCGTAAGTAGTTGCTTATTACACTTTAAAACCCCTCTAGTTCTCCATTTTCTTCTGCTGTCAAGTGCCTCTGAAAGGGTAAACCACACGCTCAGGTTATGCTGAAAGTCAAGGATCGTGGCAGTGGTCTGCTACAGCACCTATGCATTTTGGGGTCAGTGCAAGTCCTGGGGCCAGATACTACAGAGGATAAAGAGTCTGAAGGAAATGATAGGAGATGAAGACATGGGTCTGGCAACCACCTTCAGGAGTACTCTAGAGCCCAAACATCCCACATCCAAGCAAGGGAAGAATTAAAAAAAAACCCCAAAATAGTAAATGGAGAGATGATAGCTGGCTCAGAAGTGCATTTCTGTCTTATCAGATATGAATTATAAATCAAACATAGCAGGCTAGAGAAGGAATCATTAATTTTTCAGTTCTCGAACCACAGATATCATGTTCAGCTCTATCCCACTAGCCTTTGTAATACAATGCAAGAAAAATTATTTGGCAAAAGTAATTAGCCATTGTGGAATGACATACAAATGAAGTACACTTTAAAGACTACAATGTTACCATTAAACTTTTAAAGACAGACAATGAAGCTTTAGTACATGTATCTCCATATTCAAACATTAATGGAGATTTAAGTGTTGAAGAAACAAAACAGTCTTGCTGCATGACATTCCCTTGCATTTGAGGATGGCACAAACTGACATTAGATAGAGAAGAAACTCTAGACTAAACCATATCTTCAGAAGCCCTCTGAAAAAAAATGATCTCCATTGAGTCAGGCTCACAGGACATTAGCCTGGAGTTGGCACGTATGTGCGAAACTTCCTAAACACCAATACTTCAGTTGTACTGTGCCTTTCTGCCTCAGTTTCCCTCTTTGAGGAACAGGGATGATAGCACTGACAACTTAATTCACAAGTTACACTGCTGGAGACCAGAAAGGACAAAGACTTCAATATACAGAGTGGCACAGTTTTACACCAGCTAACTACCAGTGTAAGAAACCACCATAGATAGAAACTTGCACTTAATGCAGAAGAAGCATTAAGTGACTTGCCAGAGCAGGTACACAAAGCTTTTGGCAGGATTAAGACCTGAGCCCAGGCACTAGGTGGCCCTAATAATAGTCGTAAGCACAAAATCATTTTAAAATCCATATACATACATATACACACCTGAGCATTTTCCCAGGTCTGTGTCTTGTACGGCCTTGCCCTGTGAGTAATGGTGTCTCCTTGGCAACTCCCAAATGGGAATCACACATAGTCCTACGTAAGTCAGGCACGGACCCATGAGGGCTTATGACCAAGCTCAAAGCTTCCTACCTGAAAGGGCCCAAGCATAAAACAGAAGATCCCTATGCTATGTTCTATCTAGTCTTCTTCAGCTCAAGCGTTAGAGAAGGAAAGCAGATGTTGCCCAATGTGTTGAAAACATTGTTTATTATCATCAGCAAGGACATATTCAATGTCACATGCAAGACCTTGTATCTTACTATCATTGCAATCTATCTGTCAAATGTCATTTTCTGAAAATACACAAAGATGACATGACAAGAACCATCCTATTTCAAGGAACCAACCCTTTCAGTATCATAAAACAAACTCTCTGCTTGTTCTCCTTCACTATCCCCCAGCTTGTTGAGAATATTGCTCATATAGACAGGCTTTTATTTCAAAATTTAACTTTCAAAATGGACACATTACATAAGATGAGGGTACATTCTCAGAGCTCTGCCAAGAGCACCTGAAGTGGTCCTTGCAGTTTATTTTCCGATACAGTTCTGCATCTGGACATGGAGTAGAAGCTTTGTTCTGCAATTAAAAAAAAAAAATCATATTGCTTCAATGGCCACACCCAGTAAGTCCTGTTATTTTAATCTTGCATTGTCTTTGCGTTTTGAAATTTCTGTGGCAAATAATAATCCCCTTTGCTGCTTGCAGATGCTACAAATTCTGTACATGAATTAGAAGTTACCCCAAATTCAGTGGTTTCATACCTCCTTCTGTTTGATTCATACTGCGCATCAAGAAGCAGCCATTTTATATACCTCTTCCTGCAGAATTATCAAAACTTGGTCATTTGAAACAAAATCCCATTGTCTGTTGATGCTTTTATTGTTTTTGCCACAGAGACTTGTTAGCCATTTACACAAAATGCAATACGTGCAAAGCCAACCTACTTGTGCACTGATCAAGTTAAAAACTATAGACAGAGGCTGTCGCTTTGTACAATGTTATTTTAAAACTGCACATGGTATGAGATCTCTCTTTAGAGCTGCGTAACTACACAAGCTTGTACTTGGTTCTCTGCAGAGTTATAAGTATACAGTGTAGAGTTAAAAGAACATGATGAGAAGTAATGACCCTGTGAATTAAGACACTAAATTATAACTATATTACACAACTGATATATAACAGGGTTAGCATGCATGTCCTGTTCACTGTTATGGCTCTACCTGTAGCCATTTTCACTAGTTTCTGCACACTTCGCAAACAGTTTTAAGCATTTAACCTGGTTCAAGGCCAGCTGCAGCAGTTATAAATGAAGGGAGGCAAGAAACAGAATTGATTTGGAGGTAGGGACCGGAATGACATTTCTCATCCAGTAAATTTGTGAGAATGGGGAATTCCAGTTGTCACCTAGAGAGCAGTTAAGAAAGGAGACAAGATTCTTTAACCAGAAATGCACGTACACAGGGAAGAGTTCATGCCTTTGGGGTCTTGCAAATACTTTTTAACCAAGTCAACATCAGGGTTACATGCCATATAATACCCAAAGAAAATGAGTCCTGCCAGGCGAAATCCCAGCTCCATCCTAGAGACCTTCATGAGCTACAGATGTAAAGCACAAGGACAGAGCTAACGTCTGTACAACACCTAAAAATGAACCTAGATTGCCAACTCAAACCACAAACCTCAATCTACATTCAAGGAGTGACCTGTTAGAAAAGTAATTTGCTTCCATGTGGCCAGATAAGGCAAGGTTCGCAGCAAGATTTTCAAACAAAAAAGATAGATTTGAGCCTTACACACTATGCAAGAAAGAAAGAACGAAATGAGACAGAACAAAAGGAGACAGAGAACGAACCTAGAGTTACTGGTCAAAGTCACAGGTTTGACCACATGAAGATGATCATACAGACATCCCCAAGTCCCTCTTCCACCATTGTGCCTTGGGATGTTGGAGGAGAAGCCAAGTTAACAGTGTGGTTCCGGGGGGAAGTCTCTGGGCAATGGTTCCCAAGCCAATGCTAGACAAACTGCATTGGAGGGACAGTGTGCCCACCTACACAGCTAATGGCTCCTGCCACTTGGAGCCAAGAAACTACATAATCAAATGCTGGGAGGTGGTTCAGCAAGCTGCTGACAGCAGGCAAGGGTTAACCACTGGTGCTCAGCGTTATTAGATCATAACACATCTGGAGAGTCTTATTGCTAGGGCAAACATTAATCTTCAGAGAAAGCTAAACATGCAAAATGAGATCACATGAGAAAAAATTGAAAGGGAGGTTATACACAATAAAAATAATCCAAAATAACTTTTGAAACTGAACTGGCTGAAAAGGGGGAGAGGAAGTGTTTTTCCATAAGAAAATACCTGCCTCTCCCAGCCGACTGGGATCAGAGTAGGCAGAAAAGTTCTAAGCTGAACCTTTTAATTTTGAAGCATTTCGGTGATTGACCCGAGCTTAAATTAAAAAATGATGCTTGTTTATAGCAATGTCTAAGTTTTCCTTATTCCCAGCACTGTACTTAAATTGTGTTGATATAGATATTACATTGGATTATTTCCCTGAAGGCATGAAAGAGAGCTAATGTAAATGCCAATTTAGTTTTAAGAATCCTGGGAGAGTAAGGCTTTGTCTGACTTTATTTATGAAAGCCCTCATATATTTAAGCAGTTTCAAGTTTCCTTTGTTAGGCTCCAACTTAAAAAGTAATTTGTTAATTTAAGAATATTCTGCGATTAGTTTAGTCTGAGTGCATATAGGGTTTTTCTACTGTAGTCATTTCAAAGCGGCACATACAAATCTGATTTCCATGGGAATTACTGTGTAGTCAGTCTTTATGAACACCTCCATAAAAAAATAATGACATAATTTTATATGTGGCTGGATAACAACCTGCATTTCATGTATTCCCATCTTCATATTGCCTGCCTTGCTCCACGGAGCTGCTTGTTCTCTTGCACAAAGGGCAGCTTTTCCTAATTATGGGACTTCACACAGTACTACAGTATGTAACAAAATGGTGCGCACGTACACTGGAAAGAGCTGTTTTGGTGTTTAGATGTAGAATTCAAGAAGTCTTTTTTCTGCACCTGGCTCCACTGTCTTTGTTACTGGATGATCTCGACACACAGCAGTACAGATATTTCATAAGGATTTCACACTTGAAGTCCACAAATTTTGCATTTACACTTTCACAAACAGAAAACCATGGTAACCACTGCAATATCTAAGTATGGGTTACTGTACAGTTTATTCCTTAATATCCATCCTGAGAAAAACAAAGAGTCAAGTACCCACAAATGTCTGCATAATAGGTTTAGAGCTCAGAATTTTAGGCACTTCAGATGGCTTTGAAGCAAGTTTAGCTAAATTGTATTAGTAATTGCAGAAGAACAATCAGGGACTAATTAAATCCTCTTTCTGGATACAGATTACTGGCTGAAGATTTATGTAGTATAGACTATGCTGTGGTGTACTCATTTGAATTAATTATTGCAATCACCAAGCAAGGATCCCCAAAACCACCTCTCCTACGTTAAGAACTAGGCTGACTATAGTTTTCCAATCTATGGTATTCTTTGCAAAAGAATAATGCAGAATTTCCATTAAAAAACTGCAGCATTACTGTTTCAACCCCCATGCCTCTTCCTTTCAATTTCATCAGCAGCACCCACTGACAAATGATCAGCTAATAGTAGCTCTGTAACAGTGCAGCCAAATTGAACATTACTCCTGGATTAGTAAGAAAGAAGTCTTGTATCTACTGCCTCAAATCAAAGGACAGTAAATCAATGTTCCACTTTTGCACTGGTTGTACAAGTGCAGCACTGATACAGCTTTTAAGATGCTCCTCCCCACTTCAGTAAGCATCTATTTCATGCTTTAAATTGGCTTGTACTACCTTATTACTGATTTCCAGACATCTTCCAATGCAAGTTAAACAAAACTCATGGTTTCCCTTTGTGAGCCTTGAAAAGTTTCCTTGTAGCTTATACACTAAGTAAGAACAAAAAACCTGTTCCAGGTCATCTTTCACAGGTCTCACATAGGTCCCCACTCCACAGAGTCCTACAGATGAGTTCAGCTAAGAAGCACCTAGTAAGAGAGCAAGTTGTTGACACAAAAGTAAGTGTATAATTAGCAATGGTCCCAAACAATGAACCTCAAAAATCAGACCTCCAAGGTCACCAAATGTATCTGTCTCTCAATTTAAGTTTTATTTGTGTTTTGAACAGTAGCATCCCCTAATTTACATTACTAACAAACTGAGTTCCCATGTCATTTGAATGGTTTTGTAGAGATTGCTTCTATTTATAAAAGGATACATGTGTGCCATACTCGGACAAACATGGACACTATCTAAATTAGCATCTTGAAAAGGACTTTAAACAAAAATAGAAAAATTGCTTGTATATTCATGTACAAAGGCTGAGAGGCCCACCCTGATCTAATTGAGACACTCTCTCGTTCCTATTTCCATATATACTTAATCTCTGCTCATTAGGAAAAATGGAAAGGAGGCTGCTACTGGCATAAATCACACACTGCCTACAGCTGTGGATGGCCCACGTACAGGAATAACTTTCATGGCATTAGCTCTTCTGCCTTTAAAACTAGATCTACAGTGAGCATTGAAATGCCACTGTGATGGCTGCATGCAGATAGCTGTGCATCCCACAGCTGAGGATGTCTAGCTATTTACTACCATCGACAAAGATGATTCTACTTTTCCCTCTCCCAAGCTAGAGAAAGAATAAATATTCCTGCTGATAATAAACACTGTGTTTTTTTCCTAAAGGAATTAATTTTAACAGCTTTCAGAAGTGTCCCATACTGCCAGCTTCGCTGGTCCCCTTGGAAGCAAAGATGATAGAATCAACTAGTTAAAAGCAGTAAAACTGAGCTCTCTTCCAGCATTAAAAACCCCCAACTTTTCACGCTTCAGTTAAATGGCTTTTGCTGTCGAGATTGCCTGTCTTTTTATCTTGCATGACAAGTTTGTCTAGATTCTCTTTACAGAAATTATACCAAGATGAAATTGCCACAGCTTAAAAAGGCATTTCTTTGTTGTAACAAGAATAAACATCTCCCCAAAGCTGACAGACGTGACGACTGAGATGACTCCAGTCAACCTGGCAAGCCTTACCTTTTCTGGATCGCACGTAGAGTGGACAGGGAAAACCTGCCATTAAAGATGCATTTAACATGGCAAATGTTAAGATATCTCAGGAGGCTAAAAATTGCACTACTTGAAATCAGTGTTTGTGAAGTTAGTTTTGAAATCCACCTGATTAAACTGATGCACACTTTTTTGCACACCCATTTTTCTCTATACAGGGTCATCTGCACAGCTGTCAGTGGATGTATGCTTTGTGAAGCTGCTCCCTATCAGTTACAGCAATTTCTTGATTTGGCATGCGAGAAGCGTTTCCATGTGCTTGCATACACACCACAGCAAACCTTGAACTTCTGGCATCCTAAGTCACAAGCAACAACCACCAAAGCTACACCCAGATCCATGAGCAGCCTTCAGCAGAGGCCAAACCGTAACAGGGATGTAAGATCACACTCCAAGGCAGAATTTATGCTGTCTAGCAGCATCTCAAGATTAAACAATCTGAGTTATGATCTTTATTTCCTTTTTTGTGCATCTACTTATCAGCATCCAGTTCTATTTCCTGTAGGCTGGTATAAAATCCACCTGTATTACAGATGAAGCTACACAGCATCTGTAATACACATTTTAAATCACATTTTATCATTTGTTCTAACTGAAATCAGAACACTGACCTGGCAGAAGTGACCATCTGGAACTGGAGTTTACCAAAGTCCTTAAAATAATTTAGGTAAGAAAAACACCGTTGGATACAAATCAAATTCACTACAGCAAAGATGATCTTCTATTAGCTTGAACTTTGCTAGCGACTGAACAACTCCAAGTCAAAAAAGCAGACAATGCTTTGCCCTCTTTTGATGTATGAACATATACAAGTCATGGGAGGATAAGATCTAATATAGTTCAAGAATTTTAGGTACACATTATACTTCCATTAACTACCATCCAGAACAATTACTATGTTTTTGAACTTTAAAATGCTATTACATATTTAGAGCTATTCCAGTGTAGGACCATATAATTGGGATGTGTGTGTTTGCTTATGATTTATGAAGTGCATTTATCATAACGTAAGTATATCTGAATTAATATACAGCTGACCTGTATGTTTAAGCCCTTGCAGAACTGCTGAGTCTTTCCAGTTCATGACGTACAGTAACATGATATACAAATGTGGGGAGAACACAAAAAAATCTTTTTAAACATCCAAGAATGAAGCTAAGCTTTCCTTCTCGCTAAGGTAAATCCACCAGCCCTGCTATTGAGTACAATCTACCAGTCATCCTTCTACCATCTGAATAGCAAAGGTATAGGCTATTTCTCTATTTTCTTTCCATCCCTCCCGTGATGACTTCAACTTCAGTTGCTCCTTTACACCAATTTATCACTCCTCTGTTGTTTCCTGAGGGATACTGATAATAAATTCCCCTGTGTCACAGACTGCATTAGAGTGCCAATTGCATATGTCTGTGGCGTATACCTGTGATTACCTCCTGTTATAGCTTCTAAGAACAAAGTTGAAGCCTCATTTTTGGTATTGACTGAATGAGTTTTCACCTTACTTGTGCTTTCACTTCACCCAGAAAATTACACATTTTATTATGCCATTTAAGGGAACAATATACAGCAGCGTTACTACCATTACATCAAAGAAATAGTGGTACCTGGACCTTTGCTACGAATTACACGTTTCTGCCATACTTCAAAGATGCTCAAATGACTGCGTGCTACAGAAAACAGTCTGAAAATGGGTATTTTATCAGAAATTTCTAGTCTACCATATTCAGCAAGAGAATGAAGAGCTTTTTTTTCCTCTTTACAAAAATGAGCCACAGTTTTTCCTTAAAGCCCTACGCTTTTAGCTTCCTGTGTAATCTATAGACACAGGCATTGCAGCTGCTAAGCTAACTCAGAGGTTCTCAGCACTAAAACCTACATTAAGCAGCATAATTTAAACAGATGAAGAGAACAATTAGCTCCAGAATAATAGTTCATTGGGTAAGGTTATGCTTTACAGCATTCTGCTTACTGACAATTAGGCTGCGTTCGCTACTAATACGGAAGTTGCACAACTTTAAATACTGTGGGAAGTTCACAAGACTCAGGTTCTTTGTATGAACTGGGTGAACACACTAGGGTTTACATCTTAGCAGTCAGTGGTCCAAGGCATAAGAACCCCGACTTCACTGGTATAGGTTAAATTGTTATCTCTAACAAAAAGCCTTATGAGGAATACGAAGAAAAAAGGTTTTGGTAGAAATAAGTTCAGGTCTACCATAACTGAATCACTCTGGATTCTTGCAACATTAAGAAGAATTGGTTCTTCCTTCATTATGCCATTTGATTTGCGGTTATCTGTAACAATATCGACACATTCCTTAACACAGAGTTAATCCTTGTTTACTTGTATTTATTATTAAAGGAACACACATGGAGAGTTAGCTCTAGCTAGTTTTAGAAGCCTGCAGTAATACCACTGCAATATTTAGTTGCCTTTCCAGGCAATAATCGTGATAGCTAAATAGTTTCGTTTCCCCTCATAAAACCAGAAGGAATACAACAGTGAATCCTGAATAGTTAGCTGAGGAAAAAGAATAAAGCAGAATCTATCATGGAATTTTCCAAAATTAAAGTATAAGTATACCACTGATCAACACCACCATGAACTAATTAGTGGATACGGTGTATTTCAAATACTCTTTATGTGCTGCTGTTTAGCAAAGTGGTTTGGACAAAGGCTAAAAATAAAGATTACATTGCTAAAAAGCTAACTCTGGCCTTCAAGTTCAAAGAGCTTTTCATCTAGCAGAAGACACTCATAACATGTGGCTTGAACCCACAGCTAGGGAGGAAGCCGAGTCAGAGCCTCTTCATACATGTTACTCAGAAATGGTTGCAGTGCCCAAAAAAGATGTTTTTCTTCTATTCAGTAAGTGAACAAAGTTTCACCATACTGAAAATTGCTTAAGTCCTTGATATCCCACTGAGCTGATGTGCACACAAAACTTGATATCTGCGTCCCATCCATTATCCTGTGCATGTATTTATGCACAGGTAAGTTCATTAGCAGACAATGCAGCCTTAGAACTTAATGACACAAATAATGAATTAATAAAGACACATGTAAATCTTCATCTGATAAGGTTCTTGTGCTACGACAAGCAAGCATGGATTGTATCAATAACACTGTTTAAAACACTTTAAGGTCAGTGCCTCATCTGCTGCATATCAGAGATCTACCTGACATCAAAAGAGTTGTGCAAATCAACATCCCTGAAAATATAGGTCTATCTCAGCCTTGGGTAACGTATCACAACACAAAGATCTTTAGGACACAAAACACTGTCTGTTTTACATGAGAAAAAAATGGACATGCTCAGGAAAGGGGAAAAAAAACCCCACCACCATACAGAAGACATCAATCTCATACATACTACTTGCTTTGATTCCAAGACAGAATATTACTAAAACTGCTCAGGATAAAGAACAAAAGTAATTCCATACAAATTTATCTGAGTATTTTTGAATGGACAGGACTTCAGATACTGCCTAACAACAGTTGCTCAAATAAGTGTTACTTTTATTACACGCAAGACTTGGCAGCAGCAGAGAATGTATGTCTGGGACAGCCCTCAAAAAATTTACTAACACTTCAAGATACACAGGCCAAGTTACAATATGGCAAGATCCTAAAAATACTCCATTTTGCATGTAATTATTCACTGATAACAGAGGGAGCAGAGTTAAGTTTGAGATTCATTAATAGACTAAAGCCGATTGCTTCTTCTGTATAGTAACAAATTCTAAAATGAATGTCTCAATTGATGTCCTGCTGCCAAAAGGATGTTTCAACAACAACTGTGTTACCAGAAAAGTCTTACATCACTAAGCAATTTGTAGCTCTACACTGGAAGTACCATGTGAAAACAAACATACAGCTTCCAAACCAACCTTAGCATACATCCATTTCTCAAGAGGCAGGAAAAACAAAAACCAGCATCAAAACCCCTTTTTTTGAATGTGAAGGCATTTAAAAAAATATTCACAACACCAGTATCAACCAGGTTCATGATAGAAGCCAACTTCTGTCTTGTGTTTGCCCGCGAGCGCCACACTCTAATTAGATGCTGAAATGATGAATGATAGGCTTATACTTGTACCAGTTCTTTGGGCTTGTACCACTTCTTGAAACAGTGCAATATCCTGAAAGGATTTACCAGTACTTCATATCAAATGCATTAAAAGCCAGCAACGAGAAATCAAGTCACATTAAGTCAAGAGCATAACTCACGTGTCAAAACCTGTTCTGATTTAAGAAACTGTTACGCAAAACATTATTTGCATTTTATTCTGAAATCCTACATTAAGATTACCATAGCAGTAACGAGCATTTTGAAACATCGAGAATCATGTCACAGCCAAACCAAGACGGATAAAGACAGACACATACTCCCACTGTTATAAAGCCCTTTGCTTCTAAAAGCTTCTCTGAGCTCAGTTAAAAATTAGCAATGGCGAAACAAGGAAAAACGTTTCAAAGCAAGTGAAACAATAAATCCTAATATCCAATAGCGATCTTTCCACCTTCCCAAAAAGCAGCTTAGTCAAAGCTCATTTCAGAGCACAGTTTTGTAGCATCTCTCCCCTGAAATACCAACAACGCCTCTGCAGGGAAGCGCCTGCACAGGAAGGGTTAGCGATCTACATAACTCAAGTTTATATAAAGGGAGAGGAAAGAGAAAGATAAAGCGCTACACCACTCACATATTAATGGAACTACAGGAGATCTGCAAGCCGACCGGCAGAGCTCAATTTTGCATTGAAGGGAGAAGGGAATCAGAGAAGAGGAAACAGGGAGGAGGGGGGAAAAGTTTCCCCCTCCCTCCTTCAAGCACATCTAAATCCGTTCATTCGATCCTCGGGCTTTTAGGGACAGTTACATAAAAATGCGTAGAATCCGTAATGCTTACAACAGGATTCCTTCCACTTCAAAAAGCTCTGCCCGAGAGACCCCGAAACCCCCGAGGGGTTCACGAAGAAGGCCAGCTCTCCCTCCGGAACCGGGAGAGGCTTCGGCCAGGCAGCA
>NW_010545903.1:0-2406 GCF_000687285.1 Phaethon lepturus
ATTGGGAATGGCGCTGGGAGCGGGGTGGGGACGGCGCTGGACGGTGCCCATCAGCCTCCCCCTCTGGAGCAGCATCGGCACGAGGGACCATCACTGCGGGGGCATAAACCACCCGGGTTTAGATACGTGCTATGAAATAAAGCAGCTTGAGCACGCCTGCCTACGTAGACCCGACTCAGCCTTCCTAAACACGCTCTGCCGTTCTAACCGGTGCTGGGGGTGTTGGGGGCACAGCCCCGCCTGGGGCTTCTGGCGAGTCGTTTGCTCTTGTTTCCACTCTTAACGCCGCAGCAGCGCAGCTTTAAAGCAGGCTCTCGTGTCTCGGGCTGGCCGCTTCGCGTGTCTCTCTGATTTAGAGAAAAACATTGATGAGTACTTTCACCACGGTGAGGCCGTGCCCGCAGGGTGTGGCGGCAGCAGTGACAGCAGCAGCCCCAGGCGCAGGGCGTGCGGTGCCCTTCTCGTAACCCAGGGTCTGTGCGGGATGGACAGACGGATGCGAGGCGGCTGCCGGCCGTCCTCACCTGCCGAAGCTGGCAGCTCCACGCGGGATTCACGAGCCAGGCTCCAGCGCCCGGAGCTGCTGAGGAGGTAGGAGGGGCAGGCTTGGTGAACTAGGCGGGTGGGATTCGGCAAAAAAAAAAGGGTGACCTAGGGGGGTGGGATTCGGCAGCGCCGCGTGTGTGAAGGCAGCGGCTGCCTGCAGGGCCAGGATTTACAAAACGTGGTACGGCGGCATTTGTGACTCTCACGGGAGAAGATGTGCGCAGGAGCTGAGCTGGGTCTACCCAGTAAAGGGTAAGGTCCACGTACACCATTTTCATGGGCTGCGCTTTCTCCAAAGCATATATAATACAAAAATGACTTCTGCCTCTTCATCTGCTACCAACAAGTGTTTTGTGTTTATTTGTGCGGACATGCTGGTAGTGATGCGGTTGTGTTGTCAGAAAGCACGTCCTGCCTTCGGCACCGAGTCAGGGTGCCGGTGCTCTCTGCACGGTGCCTTTTCTCCTGCCGTCGAATTGGGGACGCCTGTGTCCTCGTGACTTTAATTCTTCTCGCACGACTCCAGTGTAGGTTGGTTTGAGTTGGTGGAATTGCTCCCCCAACTATTTCCCCGAGCGAGGTCCCCACATCTGCAGTGCGTGAATTTGGGCACGCTGCCTTTCTCTCCACTGGAGGCGGTGAAGGGGCCCTCTCAGCTCCCCCTTTCCCAGCCGTTTAAGCGCAAATTCTTCCGTAGAGTTTCAGTGGGTGGGAAGCGCATCCATGCTGCAATGCATCGCCTTCTTCATAGGACCACGCGTAGCAGCGCGTGGTTGCATTTTTGTACTGCTGTTGTCAGCAATAGCATCTCACTTGGAAGAACCACAACTCCCAGGAATTGTCTAGTATTGGAGTGTCCCAAAAACCCAAACCCAACGCCCGTGCTCTGTAGCCGTGGGACTGGCAGCTGGGGGGGGCCACCCCTCGCCTTGGGGCTCGGGTTCAGGTCAGGGGCCAAAGGAGGGAAGGTGCCATCTCCAGACGGGCTGGGCAGTGTGCGCGGGATGATCTCCTCCATGACAGCGGAGGGCTCGTAAAGGGATGGACACGGAGGAGGAGCCGGGAGCTGGTGGGACCGAAGGCTCTTGGACGCTGCCGCAGGACTGGGATGGCCCGCGGGGTGTGGGTGCATCGGCCAGCCCCTCTCTGAAGTCAGGGCTGAGGAACCTTCTTACCTTTATTTCTCTGTCACTTATGTGTGTGTGCATGTAAATGCACGCTGCTCTGAGACCCTTCAGTGGTTCTTGTAGTGCAAATATACATCAGAGACGGAGAAAGTAATCAGAATGTTTATTCTTGATGAAATTAGTGCAACTGGCCTTGATTTCTCTAACCCGTGCAAGCATTCCTTAGGTGTATTTTCATTTTTCTTCCTGCCGGTTTCACAAAACATTGCTTTCCTTGAGCAGAGACACTCTCTAATCATATGTGAAACCTGGTCTGATGTAAGTGGAACAGACAGGCAGAACCTTTTTTACATTAAACGCGAGTCGCAGAGTCTTGTGCACACACTGTGCTGGTTGCGTGTTATCTGCAGCCATGATACCTTGGCTTTACGCGCTCTGAGGGTACGCGGCTGCACTCCTGAACCAGCACGGCTCAGCCGCTGCCTGAAGATGACAGCTTGAACTGTGGGGACAGCTCTCCTCGTTTCGCTTTGGCGTGGCCATAAAACCAGAACGCATCCCTCTGTCCAGTTTGGGTTTCTGCTCCAACCTGACCGCTCTCTGCTTTCAGCGCAGCTCCTTTGGGTGGGTTTTTTGAGGGCACGTCCAGGGCCGTTAAGCCCGGGGTTGCCCTGTGGTGGTGCCGACACCCCTCGGGAGGTCCCCGTGGGGCTGCAGCCCATCAGTGCCGAGC
>NW_010545904.1:0-505 GCF_000687285.1 Phaethon lepturus
CGCCCCAGCGGGGGTGTGGGTGCCTCTGCTGGGGGAAATGGGTCTTTCTTCAGGGGGCGAAAGGGTGCCTGCATGAAGAGATGTATTAACCGTCCGTTTCGAACGAGCTTCATCTCTGGGCGGGTGTTTTTGGCTGGAGCGGCGACTGCCTGGGAGGGGGATACTGGTTTTCACAAGCGGAGTGGCACGGCTTTAACCCGGGCTGGGCGGGACAGCGAGAGCCGGCACTTCCTTCCCTAACGCACTCAAAAGCAGTTTTAAATCCGATTAGGATTTTAACAAACACTTCATGGTTTACTCTCCCCAGGGAGGATCAAAGCCCAAGGAGGATTCTTCAGCTGTTTGCTTTTCCTTTATGTAGAAACCTCACCATGGCTGCCCTAAAAAACCCCACCGAAGACGATCAAAAAACCTCTTTTCAGAAAAGCAAATTACATGACCACAGCCTAAAATAAGGTGTTCATTATCTGCTGACTGACTTTTTTTTTTTTTTTTTTTTCCCCCC
>NW_010545904.1:572-3152 GCF_000687285.1 Phaethon lepturus
TCTGCATTCCCAGCTCCAGCTGAAGTGATCCCGGGAGATCCCGAAACCGGACCATGGGTTTGCCCTAACGTGCTCTGTCATCACGGCCCCCGGCCAAAACCTGAGGTTCAGCATTTACCCCATTGAACGACACAGCAGCGCGGGGTCTCGCTAGAGGACGGGGCCGCTGCAGTATCGCCCGGATTTGTGTACGGGCTTTCCTTTGCTATTTGGTGGAAATGTTTTTTAAAATAATAGCGGTTCGTGTGCGTATTCCTGTTTAAGATGGCCAGGGGTTTATCCCGCCGGGGGAGGCTCCTAGACCTCAGCAGCAAGGTTTTTTTTAAAAAAAAAAAAAAAAAAAAAGTAATGATGGGAGAGGCAAAATAGTTTTGTGGTTAAAATAGAGCACCATGTCTGGCCCTCCGGCTTCTTCCTGTTACCGTGCTGCAGACTTTTCGGAAAGAAATCAGTTGGGACGGGTCAGCCTGGAAACTCGGAGCCGAGGAGCTGCAGGGACGCGTGCTGGGGGTCCCTGGGCTGGGGGGCACATGCCGGCTCTGAGGCCAAACGTTCTCGCTCTCCCGGCGTCTTGCAGACGGGTCTGGCACTGCTGCACCCCGGGCCATCGCCCGCCCAGCTGAGCACCCGGCCAGCCCTCCCCGGCTCCGTGGGAGGGGGTCTCACCCGAAGCCTTGGCTGATCAGGGCGCGGGCGCCTGAGCTGTGCCAGCCCATCACCAGAGTTTGCGGGGTCGATGGGCTACGATGCCCGTGAGTTATTTGGAGGCTAATGCCTGCTTTCTCCTCCCCGCGTAATGTAGTTTAGTTCAGAATGTGAGTAAGTGCAGAATGAGGCTTCAACTGTGTAAGCACTGATGGATGTTTTGTAGGTGATGCTGTGCAGAAAATCATTAATTTGAAATGTTGGAACAGCAAAGAACATTTCTCAGGCTTTTCAGACGTAACATATTGTGGAAAAGAGGCCCAGAACAGATGTACTCATAGTTTATTCCATTTATCATATTAAAAATAAAGAAAAGACAATTTCAGCTCATTTACTGCTTTATTAGTTCAAATAAACAGCTTTTCCAATCAGTGTGTATGGCAAACACAATGCTTTCATAATTGGCAGTATGGTTCCAAAATTAATGAGGCTTTCCTTGTTTATTGTCTGGTAACAAGTCAGACAGCGAATACATTGGTCTAATCCTACCGTCCTTTTATATTCATTTTAGTACAGGAAAAATTATAGTCTTATTTTTAAATTTTAAAGCGTTTGAGGGTTGTTTTCCCCCCTCCATCCATTTGAGAAAATGCAGCTACAAATGAGAAGGGCTGTACAGGAAACGTTCAAGAAGGCAGGCATCTCAACTACGTCTAAGGGAGTCTTTTGCTCTTATTTATCTAGAGGTATTTATTGATTTTTTTCCTTCCTTTCCAAAAATACTAATTTAATTTATGAAGTGATAGAAGAGGGTGGGAGAATAATTTTACCTATAAGAGTGCAGCATTGTCCAAATAATTGCCCAGGAAAAAGAGAAAAGATCTGCTGATCTACCCCTGCAGATGTTTCTCATCTGAAATACAGTCCAATTCTAGCCTCTTTTTTTTTTTTTTTTTTTTGGATTACTGTTTATTTTGATGCTTTATTACACGGCCATTACCAGGAAGGAAATGGTGCACAGAAATCCAGCAAGATGCTATTTGTAGTTCGGTAACATTTATTCAGTAATAATTTGCAGTTTAACCCCTTTCTCCCCCTTTCCTTTCTATAATTGTGAGCCCTCGCTGCCACTCTTCCACTGGGAACAGTAAAACATGCTGAGGGGTACATGGGCTGCTACCCGTCATGGTTGTTATTAAGCCACCTGAAATTTTTTATAGATACGTTAATGCTCATTTCCAGAGTATAACTAATAAGGACCCGTTGGCTTTTTTTGCCACCTAGTGCTTCTGTCCCTGCATTACTGTGAAAGGTTGGTGTGTGCGAGGAGCGAGGAACCATATGCCGCAGCCTCCTCAGCCAAATGCGTGTTTGATTTGTCAGAGAAGTTTCCTCGCACGAGCGGAATAAACTTAAACCTTCTGTGTTCTGCTAGAGAGCTGCCGAGGGCTGTGGCAAAGCTTTCATCTACTGAACGGGAAGAAGCAGGCTCATGTATTACCTCTTGCTTTGGGAGTCATTGCGATCTGGATTTTAAACCATCTTTGTGGAAGATGCTGAACTTGCTGACGTTTTACGTGTTTGATAGGACTGTCCGTGTTCCCACCGCGGACAGTGCTCCAGATCTTTTGTCTGTGCACACAGAGCATCCTTGTCCTCCAGATCAGCAGCCAGTGATGCTCTGACACACCTAAGCTATCCTTCCATGTGATTAAAAATGTCCGGAAAATTAAATACGGGCAGAGCCAAGAACCCCACACCACTTTATTTCTCCAGGTTTCTACCGTAGTTGTTAAGGTGTGGGGTGAGTGTGCCTACATCTATTGCACGCGCTGGCGTTTACACCCAGACACGTGCCTGATTTGAAGGGATGCTGTGCTTACAGCTGCAAATGGCCAGAATCATTTCTGGATCTAAATCGGGTGGTTGCAAGGC
>NW_010545904.1:3269-3586 GCF_000687285.1 Phaethon lepturus
GATCTAAATGGGGTGGTGGCAGGCCAGCCGCTCCGATCGGAGCTGTGCGTGTGCTCGTAGTGGGGGACGCTGGCAGCCCTCCTTTCCCCGTGCGCGTTCTGGCTTGAGCAAACCCCACGGTGTAATGGAGCTGTTCTGCTCCGAAGGGGAGCAGGGAGGTGGGTGGATTAGGAAGAATTCTGTATTAGTAATTTTTTTCCATCGGGCCATGTCACGTGCAAGTCCCACCATTGCTTTACAGCTGACCAGGCGACGCGCCTGTCCCTCCCTGCGCGCAGCGGACGTGCCGCTGTCCGTCCGTCCGCGGCTGCCGGGTC
>NW_010545904.1:3686-4198 GCF_000687285.1 Phaethon lepturus
TCCGGCGGCAGCACGGGTCAGCGCTCTGCAAGGCTTTACGGTGGCGATGGCTGCGGGTGAGAGCAGCGCCAACAGACTCCTGCAGTGGGTAATATATTGCCTTTTGGTACCTGGCTGTGGCATCCAGACCTCCCAACATTTCATAATCCTCAAATGGAAAAGTGGCACTTAAAATGAATTTGTTCAGGTGGGAGCACTGTAAAACATGAAAATAAGGCTTTTGAATTGCTGCACATACATTTGAGCGTCAATGAAAAGCTTTTTATTTGGTTTTAGAGCCAGACTTTCAGAAGCCAGTGCGCCTTGTGGTCTGGAATCGAACGTTACGGGTAGCAGATCGGAACGGGGCACTGCACAGCGAGGAAGGGATCGCCAGGGAAGCTGCACGGCGGAAAGGCAAGAAAACATTTGGGCATCTCTCAGGAGAAATGGGAGCGGGAGAGACGGGAGGCAGAACCCAAACCGAAATTCCTTTGGGATTAATAAGTAAGTCTTAATTCACATGCCGTCAT
>NW_010545905.1:0-246 GCF_000687285.1 Phaethon lepturus
GAAGTTTCCTGCTCAACTTTTTGGCAGGAATTTTTTTTTTTTGCTGCTGGGGGGGAGCTTTCTTTTTCCCCCCTTTGAGGGGTGGGCACTGAAAAATTGGAAGTCAAAAAAATTCATTAAACCCTCACTCCTCAGCTAAGAGCAGCTTTCCAGGGACAAACAGCCCAAAAAAAACCCCACCACCCCCAATTCCTGCAGCCTTTTCGGTTGCCAGCAAAATACCCAAAACCTCCCGAAAGCAGCAAC
>NW_010545905.1:441-692 GCF_000687285.1 Phaethon lepturus
CGCCCCTCTCCTGCCTCGAAGTGAAAAAAAAAATGTAGGGGGGGGGGCGAGCAGCACGGATGCGCTGTTTGTATTTGATCCACGTCTCGTTAATTATGTGCCTTTCGCATATTTAGCGACTGGGATTTTCAATCACGGGCGCTGTGACGATGCTCTGGCTTCCCAAAAATCTCCCATCCCGGTGGCCGCGATGGCGGGGCACTGCCCCATCCTTCTGGGCACCCCTTGGGCCCGGCCGCTGGCTGGCATCG
>NW_010545906.1:0-278 GCF_000687285.1 Phaethon lepturus
AGGCTGGGACAGACACTTTGGGCCATTGCCCTGTTTCTGGTGTGGTCCTTCCCGGTGTCCCCTGTGCGTAGTGGGAGGCCCAGCTACCCCTGCTCTGCAAGGGGACAGGCACAGGAGGGAGAGGTGGCATTTCCTTGGGCAGTGCGTGCATAGGGACTGCAGGTCCCTATGGGGAGCATGGGCTGGAGCTCACCCACCTCCACCCTGCCTGCCTCTGCCCTGCTGCTGCCTGCAGCAGAGCTCAACGCCGGCTGCCTTCGGCCACACGACCTTCCGGC
>NW_010545906.1:483-720 GCF_000687285.1 Phaethon lepturus
AGCCTCAGCCACTGGCGCAGCACCTCCGTCTGTGGAGGTCTTACATCCCAGTCCCGCAGGATCTGGCCCTTCCTTTGCCGCCAGCGTGAGGCAGCGCCCAGCCACCCTGCAGGGACCAGGAGCAGTGCCAGCAGCAGTGGGGTTCTCAGCAGAGGATGTCGCCTCAGGGGTTCAATCCTGCAGGGATGGGGAGCCGCAGGGAGGGCGGGGGCGCCGAGGGGGGCTCTGGCCGGGTTT
>NW_010545906.1:945-1220 GCF_000687285.1 Phaethon lepturus
GCCTGAGGGGTTCAACCCGGCGGGGTTGGGGAGCCGGAGGGATGGCGGGGGAGCTGAGGGAGGCTCTGCCTGCGTTTCTGCCTGCACTGCCTGGCCCTCCTGCCAGGCACCCAGCAGCACGATGTATCGCCCGCCAGCTCAGCTCTGCCCGGGGACGACGGCGCTGCGTTGCTCTCCCTTGCTGCGTTGGTTGCTTTCTTTTGCAGCTGCTAATGACTGACCTGAGGTCTGTTCACACACAGTCCCCTGCGCGGCCGCGGCGGCGGAGCAGCCAA
>NW_010545906.1:1280-1612 GCF_000687285.1 Phaethon lepturus
GGGGATGTGGAGGGTGCCAGCCCCATGCTCTCCCCACCCCTCGCAACACAGGAGGGCTCTGGGCAGCCGGGAGCCAGCCTTCCTGCCCAGGGTCTCATCCCCTCGTGGGCTCTCCCCAGGCTCCAGCTGGGTCCATGGGGTCACACTGTCCCCAGGGCCACCTGCACGAGAGAACATGTCCCCTGCATGTGCCCGGTGGTGGGGAGGGGGCGGCCACCACACTGACCAAGGTCTCACAGCATCTCTGCTCCTCAGCATCACCAGCCCCAGGGGCACAGCCCCAGCTCCTGCCCAGCCAGACCGGCTGTGCCCTGAAGGAATCCCCGTCTATG
>NW_010545906.1:1645-3008 GCF_000687285.1 Phaethon lepturus
CCCAGCCCCAGCAGAGTGACCTGGTGCGGGCTGCTGTGGGCCAGAGCCACGAGCCCGGCTGCTGCGGGGGACATGGCCAAAGAGGCGGTGGTGGCAACACCCAAGGACATGGGTCTGCATGTGCGTGCGGTTTTCCTGCAAGGTGCTGGGATCCCCTTCCCTCTTGCCGCTCCACCCCAGACAGACCCAGTGCATGGGTCTCCCCATGATCACTCCCCAGCAATGGGCAGGGCATGGGCAGGATGAGACCCGTCCCCTTTGCTGAACATGATGGAGGAGGAGCAAGAAGGGGAAGGAGATGGGAGCAGAGCTGTGCCAGCTCCTCAAGGAGACATGATGTCCGGAGCCCAAAGGGACCCTGGTTGTCCCTGCTGATCCTGCCTGTCCCTCTGGCTATCAGCAAAGTCCTGGTGCTTTCTGCTCTGGAAGTGCCCTGCACTGCCGGTGCCACATCCCAGCAGGACCCTGCCTCCTCTGTGTTGAGAAAACCCCCTGGTCTGTGGAGCAGCCTGGAGCACAGGGAGGGACCTGGGCAGCGCATCCTCCTCCTGAGAAGCCAGTGGCATGGCCCGTGTGGGGCTGACAGTGGTCCCTTATGTGGGTGCGATCATCGCCCCGCTGCCTGTACCAGCAAGTGTCCCCTGAGCCGGCGAGAGGGCTGGGTGTGCAGCGGTCTGAGGGCTGAGGGCAGACACAGCTCATGGCAGTCTTGTGGCAGGCATTACAGCCCCTTGAAGTCCAAACTGGAGAAGCATCCTCGTGGGGACCAGAGGGACCCAGAGCTGCAGTAGGAGGTGACCCAGAGGAACACGGGACAGAGCGTGCCCTGAGTGCCCCTTCCCAGCCTTATGTCCGGGGGCATGGTGCAGAGCCGCTGCTCCTGCTGCCCCTCGGCAATTGGCCCTGCTCAGCCGCCCGCTCCCACAGGCAGCCCCACGGAGAGGCAGCTTCTGATGGGGCAGGATGAGCTACCGGGCACCTTTCCTCTGCTCCACATCGTGGTTTTCCCCGCTGGGCCTCCTCCTCCCTCCACGGGCAGTGGGAGCTTGGCAGAGACCACGAGCAGCCGTCGCCGTCTCCGCAGAAGCCCTGCTCTTGCAGAGCTGCCCGTAGCCTTGCCCCAGGCGCTGCCAGCGATGCTTTCACCTCTTCCCTCTCTGCTTCTCCAGCCTCTTCAGCACCCTTACCCCGGAGCCTTGCAATGCGAAGTCCAGCACTGCCGGGAATGACTCCTCCCTGCAGCCCATCTCGTCTCCACCGGTACCGGGGGTGGGAAACACGTGTTGTGTGGGGGCACACGGTGCTCGGGAGTTTTGTACCTCACCAGCGCGGATGGTAGGGGCAGATCACCGCAAAGCATTCA
>NW_010545906.1:3570-4737 GCF_000687285.1 Phaethon lepturus
AGGGGGTTTCTCCCCACACGCCGTGCCCGGGTCTGCCTGTGGAGTCTGTTGCTGACTAGGAACTTAAAACGGTTTTATCAGCAGAAGCTTTTCAGTTCCTTTTTAAGCCAGTAGATCTCTGTTACTAACACATTCCTGAACTGAATTAAACAAACTAACCGTTGCTGCTTTTCTCTTCATTTCTCTTCCAGTATGTATGTCCTCTAAGTCAGACCGATTGTGCCATGCTTCTGTTACTAACCGCCTGTACTAATCGTTTCTCACTCTATCTCTATTGCTACTAACAAATCCTCTTTGCACTCTAACTCTCGGATGCCATTCGCCATGACAAATGAACAGTGGCCTCCTCCTGGACTCTTGGTTATTAACCTGCAGCAGTGCAATTTTCGGTGCTGCTGAGCATCTTTGTCGTGCATTCGGTGAGATGGAAGGGAAGATGCTCAGGCTGGGGGGCTTTGAAAATTTCCGTATTGGCCTTCTGCTTTCCAAGAAATTTCATGTGGCTAAATGAAGAAAAGAGGCTGAGTGGAAACAGGACAATGCGGAAACCGTTAACAATAATCGGCAACGGCCGTAAGGGTCCAGCAAACCCAGTTTGCAGAGATATTCAGCCAAAAATCAACGCTATTGCCATGAGCCCCACCAGAGCCCGAGCTTGGGGCTCTCCTGGGACCCCAGTTCACCGGTCATGGGGAATAGTCTCGTGCCGCTCCCCGCATCGGCATGTGGGCGCCCGGGCTCCTCTCTTAGCTCCCTTTGTCTCTCCACAGTTTATCTTGTGACCCTGATGCATGTGGAAGCCGTTGCCGGCAGCGTGGTCCTGACTAACCGCATGGTGCCGAGGGCTGCATCTAACTGTAACCGCTGGGTTGGTGTTTGCAGGGTCCCCCACGAGCTGAACGGGCAGGAGCGGGCAGCGGGCGGTGGAGGGTGGCTCTGCTGCCGGCTGCCTGGCAGAGTCAGGGCACTGCTGGGGCTGAGGCGGCTGCGTGGCCTGTGCTCTGCTTTCTGTCTGTCTGTCTGTTGGTCAGATAAACATGCCCTGCCTCTACAGGGATTCTGCTGGACTTAAGGCTCCAGGATCTGGCCCATTTGTATGGGTTTGGCATGCAGACTAGTGGTCTGTGGTAAGACACCGTCAGTAGTAAGTGCTGGCTGTACCGGCAG
>NW_010545906.1:5233-5481 GCF_000687285.1 Phaethon lepturus
CGCCTGACCCCCGCCTTAACCCCCTAACCACGCGCCTCCCTTTCCTCTGCACGGCTGGGACCAGGGGGGATTTTTGGGCTGATGCTCCTGTGTTTGGCTGAAGGGGGAGGCAGGGCCCTGGTGACGGCAGAGGGTCGAGCAGAGGCGTGGGGAGAGGAACTGGGGCAGGAGGAGAAGCTGTGTCAGGTGCAGGGCAGGTGGGTTCAAGGCTCCTGCACTGGTCGGGAGCGCCTCCAGCACTGGGCTGC
>NW_010545907.1:0-13858 GCF_000687285.1 Phaethon lepturus
GCACCCAACCGGACGGTCTCACAGCAATTCTACCTGCTTCACTGTGTTAAGTACACTTAACACGGCCCGTCCATCCCACACACCCTCCCAACCGCTCCCACGTCAAGGCTGTTCGTCTTTTCTCTCTCTTTTTCCTCACAACAAGTGCCAAGCCCAGCAAGCAGGACCAGGTTTACTAGCGGTGATGAGAAGCGTATGCGTGTGCAGCCAAGCACACGGGTATGCGAGGTGGCAACTGAAGACACAACCACCTGCCTTTCGCTGTGCAGGCTATTGGGTTCGTAGTCGCTTGTCCCTTGAGCAAGCAGGTCCCAGAAATGCTTGTGAATATTCCTCTGCCCTTCTGCCTCCACCCCCATCAGAAAGGAAGAGATGGCTTCTACCTGCCATGTAGAAAACCCTCGTGCAAGGAGGGCGACTTGCACTTCGACTGGTTTTAGCCGGTCAAGGAGATGGTAGGAAAGGCGGCAAGTCAAAGCCCTCAATCGCCGGCGTCCTTGAGCAACAACTGTATAGCAGTAACTCTCCCACCCCGGTGCTGTAAACCACACGGGACATCAGGACTGCACAGCCAGAGGCGTCGGCACCAGGATCTCTCGTCTGTATTTAACAGACAGGCAGTGCTGGTGACGAAGCACTGCGGCTGCGTCCGTATCATCGGCTATGTGAGTGACAAGGGGATGTGCTGGTGGCGATCCAGGACACTAATGGGCAACCTTCACACAGAAACTGAGGGCGGCGTTTGGCCCCGAGAACCTAGCTTATAGCAAGCCTAACTGTATTAAGGACCAGACAGCATCCTGCTTTACTGGTAATGAGTTTTAGGCTTCAGAAGCTGAGAATCCCATCTGCAAGAGCAGACTGTTGCAGGATTCAGCTATTAATAGCCACTGGTACACACTCACTTCCAGCTGAGGGACACGAGGCGGGAGGAGACAACCAGATGGAGATAATGCATTAGGGTGACACAAAGCCAAAAAAAGGATGATCCACTTCCCCACATCCTCACACACATCTCAGGCTTGCAGCAGGGAGCAAACAAAGTGTCACATGTGATTAACTCATAAACATCCTAATTAGAAAGTTCTTATGTTAGATCAAATGCCCAAACGCGACAAGACTTCATTGTCTCCTCCTAAGAGCCCCATACAGACAAGGTAACACTGCAGACTTCAGCTCTAGCTTCAAAGCAGCGTCGCCAAGAACAGTGCCTAGCCTGGGAGTGCACTAATGGGTAAGAATCAGTAAATACATCAGTAAAATACAAGCAAGAAGCCTCATCTCATTTATGAAGTGCTTTGAGACCCACTAGTGAAGGAATGCTGGATGAGAACCAGGAGCTGCTATCGTCTCGGCGACGTTACAGCTGGATGCGGATTCCCAAGTGCCCGACTTGGGCTGGATCCCCATACCAGTCTCCCAGCAGTGGGTATTGCCACCTGATGGGCACCGCACCGGCGGTGAACACTGAACTCTGACCATCTCGAGATCTGCAGGGAGAAATGGTTCCGGCTCCACTGACACCGGGGACAGCCCTGGCTACGAGGTGATCTCTGCCTGGCATCGTGAACACAATCCTGGGCAAATTAAACCAGTTAGTGCCACAAGGATTGACCTTTGACTTTATTTTTATACCCAATGACTAAATAAAGGATGCTTCTTCGTGACTTCCATTGCTGAAAAAAAGCTTAACAACCTGTCACTAGTTGTAGGTGCTTCATCAGTAACACCAAGCTGCTGTATTTTGCAGGACTCCTCAAGAAAATATTACCTCAAGGTGTCAAACAACAGCACGAAACAGGATCCATAACCAAAATGCTCTGGCTACAGGGAAACTCAGACCTAGCTGGCATGGGGGGAGAGGGGCTTCCAGCTGCACTTTGCTGGATGTGACAAACCAGTAGATACCTTCGGGGCACCAGCAGCGTGACAGCCCGCGCGCTGCTGGGCCAGGCTGGCTGCAAGGTGGCTTCTCGCTGGCTTTCCCACTCACACGCAGCCTAACGTGCCTGCTAGCAACAGTCCGGAGACCCCTCACAGCGGCCGTGCCTCCAGCTCTCCCCGCCGCCCAGCCCGGGGCCGCTTGCTAGTCCAACACAGAGAGCACAGCGGATGCAAAAATCACAGGCTCAGGGCGTCATCCGGCACGTTTTCCAGCCCAGCAGAACGCCGGGGCCCCACAGGCATTGCCGGGGCGGCCAGCACCCCACCGCTGCAGGACTCCAGCCGCGCTCCTCCGCACGTGGCCGCGTCTCAGCAGGCTGAAATCACGCTGGCCTGCACGAACCCAAAGCCCCGAGATCACAATGAAGTCAGGTGTGGAGAGACAACACCTTCTCCAGAACTTAGCCAACGCTCAGCCGTACGCCACTGTTTGGAGCTGTGCAGATCCCCATTCACTCCAGCGTCTTCTAACATAACAGATTTCTGCAGAAGGTAATTACTGCAGAGACGCTTGCAAGGATTTTGATGGGCCTGTGCAACGGGACTCTGGCTTCTGCCAAGAAATCAGGCAAACAACCCGAGCCACGCCGGGATACCTGCATTGTCTGTATCCTCCAGCTGCGAGCGTTACCCGCGAACCGATCTTCGCAACCAGAGGCAACGGCACGCAGACATCTGGCATACCACCGCGGCTAGCCAGAAACCTTCAGTGGGGAACCAGTTACAAAGCAACACTGCTCATGCTGTTATTATAATTAAGGGTGTGACAGCCTGCTGCAACCAAGGCCAAGTTTATTTAGGGATTGCGAGGGACGGCTCGCAGAAACCACCTCTCTAATTCCCCTCTTCCACTCCCCCGATCCCACACAGATGCACGTTTCCACAGACAGCTTGCCAGCAGAGGTCGGAGCAGCTTCCGCCTCTGCCGATGTCCAACCTCCGGCAGCAGACCGCATCTCCTGCTCCAAAACAGCAAGTGCAAGGATCCTGAGTCAGCAGTCACGAAATAATCTGCGCATAACAGAGGCTTCCTCTACCTGCCAGACAGGTGGAAATTGGTTGATACATGTAGGTTCGGGAAGGAATTAATCTTTTATGTATCTGCCTGTAAGCGTTCAGAAAATTCAGATTAAACGTGTGAAGTGTTTAGCTCCTTTTTGTTACATCTCATGTGAATTATGTACTCTACTAAAACACTCTGCTTGAGACCATCTCCTGCTGCAGGTGGTTGGGTAACAACCTTCCCCCTCCTGCGGACAACCCTGTTGTCTCAGTGGAACAAAGAACGGTCACGAGAGCTGTTTTGCTCGCTCGGGAAACATCAAGTGTGCCTCATTTTCTCAGTGCAGAGCTCTCATCCTGACATTCGTGAGCTCATCAGAGCTGTACAGCCCAGTTATCTGCACCTAGGACCCACAACAGTACGTTACGACAGAACCTCATGAAGCACTTCCCTTAAAATACAGCAGCTAAAGAGAAAGAAATTCTCTGAGCCCCGCAGAAGGGAGCTGGGGACATGCGTGAAGGGCTGAAAGAGCATCTGGGCTGTTCACTGCCCTATCCCAGTTTTATTACAAGATTTAAACCAGCGTAATAGCCAGAGCTGGACACCAGCAGCGCGACCTCCCAATAGACTCCTAAGCACCCAGAAAGAAGGATGGTGACGAAACCGGGTGAAGAGGGAGCTGGGTCTCCAAGCAGCAGGCACATGGCCCGTCTGGGCAAGTGTACGGTGGGACAGCCGCCACTGGCACCCCCTCCTGCGTCGAGGGTCACGCCACGCACCCGACTTT
The DNA here is from genome assembly GCF_000687285.1 of Phaethon lepturus. Lineage (NCBI taxonomy): Eukaryota > Metazoa > Chordata > Aves > Phaethontiformes > Phaethontidae > Phaethon > Phaethon lepturus. The sequence continues at coordinate 3,738 of NW_010545907.1, forward strand.
CGGGACACCACGTCAGGCAGCAACAGCGCAGGGCCCCCAAGGAAGCAAAGCTCGTTTTCTTGCAGGCAGTTTCATGCTGGCCAAACAGCCCCACACCTGCACATCGCCGCTCTCAAGCCATTTTCCGTGGGGCTGCCGTGCCCCTGAAATGCCTGGCAGTAGTCTTCTGCGGGAGCTGCACCACAAACACCAAAGTACAAGCACTTAATGCTCTGCAGCGTGCATCTGAGCAAGTTTAATGGGTAGGAGCCAGGTGTTAAACAAGCTACAGCCTCCCCCCGCGCCGATCGGCATCTGGCGCCCATCAGTCTGAGCTCTGCGGCGAGACAGATTCATCAGCGTGCACTGCGAAGCAGGCAAGGTGGAAGGACTGGCTCCTCCGTGCTCCCCTGACCTCCTGCCCCTTCCCACTAGGTAAAATTTACTCAGCCTGCAAGCGAGGCAATCTGTCATCCCAGCCAACGCTGCTCATCGGCTGCGGTTACGAGACTGGCGGCAGAAACGCGCTGTCAATAGCTGGTACTCAACGCTTGGTCCAGCGCCCGTGCTGGTCAGACAGGTTGCTTTCCACCGGTCAGGTCGCTTTTCCCTTACTCACGGAGCTACAAAGGGACCGCAAGGAAACGCCTAATGACTCACCGCCAAGGCTGCACTGCTCCTTTCGGGAGGCCCGGTGACACAGCGGCACGCAGGCAGGATCCCGGCGAGGCAGGCAGCATGAGCACCGTGACGCGGCTGGGGGCTGGCCAAGAGGCACCCGGAGCACGACGTGCCGGTCCGAAGCTGGCTGTCACCGCGGGGCATTGCTCCATCCCCGAGGGGGTCGGAGTGCCAGGGCTGGGCGAGGGCAGGGCGATGCCCAAAGAGGCGCTGACTGCAGGGCCATGGCCGTTAAATAACAACTGAAACACATTTATCTTGCTATCGATGTGTATGTCACTGAGGACCTTTATATTGAGAGTGAGAACACCAAGATGAAGCTTAAAAAAAACAGTGGTCTTCCAAAGTCTACAAAACTTTGGCAAAAAGCATATTTGGGAAGCCACGTGTGTGGGGCTGGGCTCACTGAAGCTGCAGCTGAAACGGTGGCTGTTTCGGGATCCAGGGCTTCTCCCATTGCCGTACTTCTTGGGGAGCTCGTCATCAGCATTTTGGATAGTTTCCACTTCGATTCCCCTGCACTAAAATGAGTTGCAGATCAAACCAGGCAGCCAACAGAATTTTTAAATTAAACTACAGAATTATTTGAAATCCCCTTTGAGGATGTTATCACAGGGTTAACACCCACTCTGGCTTCAGATAATACAGCAGCAATAAATGGTAATGTGCACTATGGAACATGATTTATTTTTGCTGAACAGGCTTGGCATCTATAAATCTCAGCACTCTTAACATTTAAAGTTGTTATTCCAATGACAAAATAGACATGAGGGAGATAACAGTCTTTATCTCCATTAACGTTTTATTGTTATTCAGAGAATATGGATACGGCCTGATCCAAGGGTAGGAAAATCACAGCAATTTGTTTGCATACTCGGGAAGCTGAGATAATGGTCGTGTTTTATGACTGCACTAGGGAATCAACTGAAATGCAGGACAGAGAAGATCGAAATGTGAGATTAGTTGTCTATTTTGGTTTCTGGTTGCTATTTCAGTTACCTTTCCATTCACAGGATCTGCTTTAGCACGGCATTAGGAGAGACGGTCCGTCGCATGCTCTTGAACAGCTGACTCGCTGCACACGAGCAAGCGAGGAAACATTTTTTAAAGGAAACAAAAAGGCTGCAGAACAATTCTGTGCAATGCAGACAAACAGCATCGCAACAGAGGCAGGATCTTTCTGGATAGACCAGCCGCCCGGAAACGACTCTGCTCTCTCCCCCAGCCCTGCTGCCTGGACTCACTCCTGCAGCCCCCCACGAGGCTGCAGTAAAAAGCTTGTAACTTGTTTGGCATCTTCCTTTCTTCCCAAGGCACATACCGCACCTCCAACTACTACATCATCGCCGAAACAAAGTGAGCTGAAGCTGCATCGAGGGCTTGACTGCAGGAGGCTTAAGCAGTTAAAGACTGAAAACCAAAGCAAAACAGAAAAACCACCCACATTGCACAGCACCTGCCTGGTCCCGGGACCCGCTGTGCCACAAAGGGCTTCCCGCTCCCAAGCGCCGCCTCCCGTGCAGAAACAGCCTGGGGGTCGCAGCCCCGTCCATCCCTCCCGCCAACCGTCACTTGCGTTCGCTGCACGCTAAAAGGCAACAGAAACACCGTGGGCCGCCCCGCAGCGGGCAGCTGTGCTCCCGCTCGAGGGCTGCTCCACCTCCAAACCCCCCAGGCCAAGCACTTCTCAGGAGGTCTCGTGCTGACCCGGAGCGGGTACGACACCGAGGAGGGGTGGCCGCTTTGGGGTTTGCTTCACACACGCCTGGCTGGGCTCCGGGCAGGGGCCAAGCGGCTCCTCTCATGAATTCGGCAGACCCTCCATCCTCGAGGCATGGGCAACTTCCCAGGGCACCCTCCAGCGCGAGCAGGGACAGGGAACACGCTCCTCCACCAGGCAGCGTGGGCACTCGCGACAGAAGCCCGAGTCTGAGATGGGCCAACACCATGCCAACGGATGGATTCAGAGGACCAAAGAGCTTACAACAGGCTTGAACTTGACACAGGGAAAGCGTAAAGTCTGCGTTGCTCCTGGAAAACACCCAGGTTATAGAAAAGCCTCAACAAAAATGTAAAGCAGTTATGAAGGGTGCTACCTCAGATTGTTTCACCTGCCTGACGCCTTACTCCGCTCGCCCACACTGCGCCTCGCAGGCAGAGGGGCTGCAGCTCGTTCAGGTCAGGAGCTGTCTGCCGTATTCGATTGTTGAGCAAAGAGCAAAAAATCATCCCTACTTGGCTAACTGCTGGATGCAACTGCAAACCTGATGGGGAACGACACGAGGATGTCAAGGACAACAACGGCGCCCGGGACTGCCTTTGCGCACCGCCATGCCGAGCGAGGTCAAAACCGGTAACTCCTGCCTGCACTTATGCAGCGATTCAAAGGCCAGCAGCACGGTGCAAGAGCAGCAGTACTATTCCCCGCTCCTTCCGTGACTGCAGCTGCTACAGGAAAACAAAACGCTCAAAGACCCTTCAAATGCTTCCCCTCAAGAAATCACCCATCAGGAGAAAAATAACAACTGGTGCTGGAACAACGGCTCTGAATGGAGACATTGACTCCAGCGGCTCAATTGCACCTTTATTGGGGGGGCAGCAGGGATGTAAGCTGTGCACAGCGTTTCTGACAATGTACAAACAACGCGCCGAGTGTCTCCGCATCTGGGCTTCAGCGCCCAGGCGCTGCGGCAGGATGGCCACAGCTGCACCTCACCCTTCCCAGGAGCGCTGGGGCCAGGCGCGGCGTGTGCGGGCCCATCCCAGGGTCGCTCTGCCCTGGTGCCCCAGCCGCCAGTCCCCTCCCTCACGGAGACTTCGGGACGGCTGCGAGGAGCTCAGGTGCCACTGCACGGGGCTGCTGGGTACCCGGGAGTCGCGGCAGCACTATGCAGAGATGCCAAGACAAGTCAGCGGGTGTTCTGGCGTTTACCCACCAGCTCCAGACAGACCTGCCGTGCAGCAGCTCCGCTACTGCCGACTGCCCCGAATCCCCGCTCCGTCCCCGTGGTGGTGAGCGCCTGCGCGGCACTGCCCACCACGCTCCCTGCGGTACCCGAGCTCTGTGCCGGCCCCGGCTGCAGCTGGGGCTTTGTGCCTGCTCAGCACATCGGTGTAAGTGCTTCCAGCTCCCGGTCACAGCCGCACAGCCGAGATCAGGAGGAGCAGGGAGGAAGCAGCTGCTATTTTTAACCTGCCTGATCAGCATCCTGCCACGTCAACGCGCCTCAGCTCCGCTACGTGTGCGCAGCTCCGCAGGTCTCACCTCTGCGCCAGCCGGCACACACCTCTCACGGCACTTACGGGAGTCCAGCCCACATCAGTGGCATCTCCAGCAACTCCAGCAGCTGGGACGTACACTCCTAAAGGATCTCCTCCAGGAACCTTTATTCCCACAGCTGAGCACCACGAAGGCCCCCGGCAGGGGTACGCCTCTGCTCTAACTCCCAGAGCTCAGGGTAGCTGGTGATGACCTGGTCTGCCACAGCATTTGCCATTAAGCCCTATCGCGACTCGCCAGGCACAGGATCTCGCCAGCTCTTTGGGGAGGAGGTGTTAGGAGTTTGGCAGAGCCCTGCAGACTCCTGTTCACACAAGGGACCACAAGAACCTTGCCCAGGCCATTCTGGGTCAAATCAAAAGCACATCCAGCCCGCTATCCCGGCTCCAGCGGACAACAGGAGAAGCACACAAACGGCAACCACGTAATGTGTTTCCACTAATACTCCCACCCCCTAAAAACGTTCAGCTCAGGGGCCTCCTGAGCCGGAGGTGGTCTCTCTGTGCTTCGTTTAGCTTGACAGCTTTCACACCACTGTCCAGTCTCTTCTTGCAGATGCTGAAAGATCTCAAGGGTCCCATCCTGTGGGAGTTTGCCAAGCCTGCTGCCCTTCGCGCGACTGCTGCTCCGACGGACCTTCAGAAGTCTCCCCACCGGAGCTCCCTGTGCCTCTGCCCGCGTGGCCCAAAGGAGACCCCTGCCACGACACGCAGCCCCACGTGCACACCAGTGGCTGCAGGGCAGCGCGGGAGCGCAAAACGCTTCGCATCACCTGCCAGGCTCCTCGCAGCTGGCAGCACAAGCACAACAAGGCTGCTCTGAGCTGGAAAGATCACCCCAAGCGCCCAGCGAGCCTCCGATGAGACACCAGCGGTCACAGGGACCAGGCATCACCGTGGGGGATGGCTGAGGAGCAAGCAGGCCCAAGGGGAGGCACAAAACGGGGGTAGGCACAGAGGGGACAGGACAGGAGGGGCATGGGGAGAGCTGCTGAGCTACCCCTGGGGCCACCGCTTCACCGAGTCCCACAATCCCATCTGGAAACCCGAGGATCGGGCTGTCCTGTGCCGGCACCCTGCGGCTCGGGCTGGCTGAGGAGCAAGCAGGCCCAAGGGGAGGCACAAAACGGGGGTAGGCACAGAGGGGACAGGACAGGAGGGGCATGGGGAGAGCTGCTGAGCTACCCCTGGGGCCACCGCTTCACCGAGTCCCACAATCCCATCTGGAAACCCGAGGATCGGGCTGTCCTGTGCCGGCACCCTGCGGCTCGGGCTGGCTGAGGAGCAAGCAGGCCCAAGGGGAGGCACAAAACGGGGGTAGGCACAGAGGGGACAGGACAGGAGGGGCATGGGGAGAGCTGCTGAGCTACCCCTGGGGCCACCGCTTCACCGAGTCCCACAATCCCATCTGGAAACCCGAGGATCGGGCTGTCCTGTGCCGGCACCCTGCGGCTCGGCACTGGTGCTGGGTTTCAACCCGGGGCAGTCGGGCCCCTGAGCAGACGGACCCCCCCAGCAACAGGGACTGGGGCAACGCTGGGTTTTAACGCCCGTCCACTCCACGCTGCTGTCGCGGCCTGCTGGGAGGGACACCGCGTTCCCCAGCGTCAGAATGGGAGCAGGTCCCGACCTGGGCCTCGCACCGAGACAGCGAAGTGGGGGACGCTGAGCCCTCTCCCCCGCAGAGGGCTGTGAGCCCCACAGATGCCATCACCAGAGGCCGGGCGCTCTCACGGCCCATCTGCGGTGGGTCAGAGTCGCACCATTACCTGCCCCCGGTCCTCCCAGTAATCCCTAGATTACAGAGTCCCCAGGCACGTCTATTTTCTCATTAATCCCTGGATTAAAGTATGCCCAAGTCGGCTTTGACGCAGTGCACTCCAAACGGCTGAGTTACACTGCTCTCCCCGCAGTGATCCCCGGATTAGACAGAAGGAGATGTGTCTGTGGGTCCTGCCGACCCAGCTGGAGCACAGGCTCAGGGAGAGGAAAGGAGGTCTAAACATAGTGCATGTATATAAATAAAAAACATAAAGAATGGGGCTGTGTTTCATAATCAAAAGTACTTATGTGATAAAACAACAAATTCAAGGAGGTTCCCGGATTAATTAAATCCCAATCCAGATGATCCCCAAACAGCAACTCACATCATTCGCAACAACAAAAATACCCAACAGCTCTCCCTGGATGCACTGGGGGAAAACACCTCACTTCATCCTTTTCTGGGGACTACACGTAGATTTTAAAAAAAGTCACCGTCACTGCCACAGAGAGCTCTTAGCAAACTGACCCGTAAAGTGAAAAAGCTTTTAGGGACGCAGCCCAGCACAACCTCAGCTGCGGGTTATGCACAGCTCCAGGCTTTCCCCAAACTCTGCCTGTGTGAGGAGCAGGCAGGAGCGTGCTCCCCGCAGAAGGGCTGGGCGGGCTGCGGGGCCATATGGGCAGGCGGAGGAGGTGGGAGGGATGGGAAAGCCCCCGGGCAGCAGAAACACACCCAGCCTCCCGCGGAAATTGGTGACCAGCCGGGCAGGTTTTAGTCGCGTGGATTGCTTCTCTCTCCCCAAACAGAACAAAAGAGCCTGAACTTCTCCTCTGCCACACAAGGAGGCTGCTCAGGCGTCCGACAGCTCCAGGTACCCAAAGGCCCCGCTGAGCTGCTGGTGGGGGACTCGCACGGCCACGTCCCCGGTGTCGGCGCGGAGGAGGAGCGGCATCCGAGCTCCTTCCCGCAGCACGATGGCGGGGCAGGGATAAAGGCGGGATGGGAATGACTGAGAGAGCAAGGGGGTTACAGCTGGAAGTAACAAGATTAAACTAGGAAGAGGAAATGAAGGCTTAATGATAGATTTCTCAACAGCAAAATCTATTCAGTTGGGGAAACGGTCCTCAAGGAGGTTAAAGACTCGCTGGGGCCCCAGACGGTGCCCCAGGGAAAGGGGTGCATGGGGAGCAGCTGCGCGGTGGCCAGGGAGCGGCTGCAGGGTGTCATGGCCTTCCCATCCAGCAGCAGACGGCGCGTCCCCGAGGCCACACAGCCTCAGCAGGGTCAGCCCCATGCCCCGTGACAGGGACGCTCCCTTGGCAGAGCCAGTGGGAGTCAGGGACACGCCACTGCACGGGGCCAGGATGGCCCCAAGACACGGCTGGCCCCACAGCAGGCCCACACCATGGCCATGGGTCAACGGTCCTCCCAAGGGTTCTCCTCCAACAGCACAAGCATGGCCACCTCCCCTGAGCAGCCAGACCACTGCTCCTCCTCCAAGTGCTTTCCTGGGAACCATGGGTGCCTGGGAAGCACCCACACCTGCACCTCCTACAGCCATCACCGGGCCTGGGGCATTTGCACAACATTTCCAGCTGCAGCGCACACCCCGAAACACGCACCTCACCCAGAGACCCCTCCCGGTGCCTGCCGCAGGGCGGGCGCAGCCCTTCCCGGAGCAGCTCCGTGGCGCCTGGGGCACAGGGCACCCATCACGCCCCACGAGATCTTCCTGTCCGTTGTACCAAACCAGCAGGAAGGCATAAATCTCCATGCAAAAGGGTCACCCAATCATGGCCATTGCGGGGCCAGGCTTTGCAGGCTCTCTGCATGGAGCCCAGGACATCCTGTAGCATCAGAAGGCAGTAGGGACAGAGCTGGAGAGGATAATCCCGTCCCCGCCAAGGGGGGACGTGCACAGCGGCCGTGCTCCCAGCCAAGCTTGCGGGTGGTGGACCAGCAGCACCAGCCTGGCGCCGGCCCCAAGCCAGCCCTGCCGCCATACCCAGCTCCCACAGGCTAACACGGTGCTCAGCATCCCTCCTCTCTCGAAGACCCTGCCCTGCAACGGAGCGGGTGTCTACAGACATGACACACCCTCATTCCTTCGGCGTTGTCCAGCAGGGCTGAGCCATGCCAGCCACCACTCCCGTCCCACCCGAACCTGCTGAGCACACGGGCTCGGTCATGACTGTCACTCATCAGGGCAGGGAGCGTAGAGAGGGGCGTTCATGCCATTCTCCTTTGTTTGGAGGGATTTACCCAACCATAAGCCACCAAGAGGACTGAGAGACTTGCCAGGCAGACAGCAATGCTACACAAAAAAAGTCACACCCACAGCTTGAAGACTTCAGGAGATGGATGTTTTGGGGCAAGCTACTGGAAATGGGCCAAGTTTGGGGGGGGTGGAGGGCCCTTCAACATCTCTAGCAAGCACATCTAAAAATGGAAGCTAGTCAAATGGTTTGTTTGTATTCATAGAGTCTCTATTTGTCCTACTTTTGACTGGGCGCTCAGCAGAATTGTGAATGAAGATGGATTTATGCAGCAGAACAAACCAAGCCTATTTTCTGAACATTTTTCACATGAGACCTGCTGTTCTGGGGCAGCGCGGTAACACCTGAGCCAGTGAACAACCTGGCTGGCATCGCCCTGAGCAGCGCGCCCAGCTCCGTGCGCAGCAGCGCGAGCTCTGCGGCACCGCCCCGGGGGTGTGCGCTGCATCTCAGCAACTTCATATCCCCTGGCAACTAAAGTCGAATTAGCACAATGGCTGCGTTTCCTTCATTAGCAGTACTTCTGAGCACCGGGCAAGAACAAGGCATTCAAGTGTGTGCTTTTGAAATACCATCCTCACCCTGTATTTGCATAAAAGTACCAGACCTATTTAGGTGACACCACCACTTCAAACCACTGTACATAACCCCATTTGTTCCCCCAGCTGACACACCAGAGACACCTTCATTTCCAAAGCAAGTCTTTGCCTTCTGAACAGACTTCAGAAGGATTTATATTTTTTTTTAAACAGAAGGCAGGTTACCAACCACATCGGTTTAGGCATATGCTGCTTTCACATGTAGAAAAAAAATACAACTGAATGATGTTCCTTAATTTTTTCCCACACTAGCAAGATCTACCACTTCAAAGTACGTTCAGCCTGCCTCTAGCAGAACAAGTGCACAGAGAATCGGAAGTCCTGCACAGCACAAGGCAAAGAGAAACTCCCAGCTGATACATAGCCATTAAACACTCTCATGTACCTCCTCCAGTCCTGCCACAGCAACGGGATCACCCTGGCTCAGTCGGTCACCTACTTCTGGCTTTCATTTCTATGGAGACGTTTCCTATAGTTTTCTAGTACAACGCAAACACTTCTCCGAAAAAGCCAGCTTACAGCTTGGGGAAATTCATAGCAGATTACTCTATACAAACTGCATCTTATCACTGAAACCTCAGGCTGGAAAATCCGTAGACCCCTGGCTGAATCAATGCTGGCTCCCCAATGCTCCATCCTTCCCGACCAGGAAAACAGAGCTCTCAGCAGGTCATGACAGGGCAGCTACTTTCCCATTTTTTATTTGCTGGCTGCTGCAGCTGCCTTTATAATGCAGCAACGGCAAATTCATCCTTCCATGGACCACAGCAGAAGGTGATGCGAGCCAGGGGACGTGGTAAGTACGGGAGCTCAGCCCCATCCTGGCTGCACCACCCTCCGGGAAGCACCTCACACCATTCCTCCCAGCAGAAATGTCCCTCCACCCCTGTCCTGGCAAACTGGCTGCGAAGAAGCCAGCATGGCCTCCGTGTGCCCGCCTGCCGCCCAGCCCCACGGCGTGAGACACGCCGACGGGAGCAGCGGAGCCGGGGGTGCACTGGGGCATCGCCTGCCCTGCCTCTGGGCGCTGTCAACGCCGAGCACTTACATTTCAGCCACACACAAGCAACACGAACTTGCAGACAATCGTCTTCTGTGTCTCACCAGGCAACCAAAGCTTTCCATTACTGCATTAAGCCAAAGATTTTCCCGCTAGATAAACTCTCCTTTCACCATGCGCTAGAGTCATAAAATTCCCAAAGTCTGGTGCTATGTTGGCTTCCTCTAGAGCCTTAGGAGAATGAACAGTGAGGGAAAGCCTCTTCAGCTATTAATTAAGCTATTAAATAAGCCTGTTCAGACTCTTTGGTGTGGGGTCTGTTTTTTGAAGTTTCATGCAAGGGGTCAGTGCTACTGGGAGGGATGGGGAGATTTGATTTTGCTTTACAGCAGCTGCGTTTTCCTCCTGAGATAAGGGAGCAAAAGGAGGTTGTGACGGAGCCAACGTCAAGTCGACAGCTCTTCAGCTCTGGCAGGAGAGCAGAGCCGCTGTCCTGTCCCCATCCCTCCATCGCCACCTCCGCTTTGTGGCAGGCTGCAGCG
>NW_010545907.1:13894-14169 GCF_000687285.1 Phaethon lepturus
TGCCCACACCTCTCCCGCCTCCCCGGAGCCATTACGCGAAATCGTGTTCAAATGCACCCTAAGCTTAGCCAGGGCTATGACATTATGCATGTCTAACAGTTCTGGCATCTCCTCGCCTCTGCAACACACAAGTCAGAAAACGTGTTTATTCCTGCAGAGGCTTGCAGGAAAAATAGTCTTGGGAGAACTGTTTAATTTCTGTAACAGGAATTGCACCAGTATTTGCCGTATTTCCTAACCTAGCGAACACAGCTAGTCACCGGCTACCTGTGGAA
>NW_010545908.1:0-4054 GCF_000687285.1 Phaethon lepturus
GGCAGGCCCTGCTGCTTGCACGGGAGCCGAAAAACTGTTTCGGTTGGTCCAAGCACGTGTGAAAGTGTCTTTACGTTACAGTCATCTCCTAAAAAGTAATGAATTATCATATCCTGGAATCGAAACAGAAGGTCATCTTTCCTCTTAATTTTTCTGGAGAGGTAACTCATGTTTCTGAGTTTACTAAGGAACTGGCTTCCACATTCCCAAAGGAGTAATTTATTAGCCTTTAATACAAATTTTATACTTAAATGATCTCTGATCAGTAACCAGAACATAAAGTGAGCGTGTTGTTTTTGTACATAAAGATGTCCTCTTCATCCAGCCTCATTACGAAGTTGTTTTATGAGGCTTGCGTGCTGCTACAAAACATCCACCTCAAAAGCGTTTGCTGATGTGTAAGAGTAAATGTCTGATTTTAGGCAAATCAAAAATTTGGGGACAACAAGAGATGTGATTAAAATGCTTTCAGTCATCAATTTCTTCTATGAAATTTTGAAATGAAAATTTTGGAGTGCTTATTGAAAAAAAGTATCTTCCAATAGTCCTGCACTTTTTTGTGTACAAATCGGAGGCATAAGGGCATTTTCTTCTGAAAGAACAATGAACAGCCAGTCCCTGAGTTTTGGGATACTGACAATGATCCTGAGTAGAAATGTTTGTATTTTCCTGATTTTCCTAATGCGCTCATGTTTCATAGAATCTGTTGCTTGAGGCAAAATTCTTCCTCTAACAACTGAGGTCTTGTACCAGACTAAAATGTGTCCTGGTTTTAAACAAAACCAACCATGTTACTGTTTTTTCTTCCCTTTTGATCCTCTGTTGTTGAGTTTTATTGCTTGCCATTTATAGCATTTGCAAGTTGCAATTAAGGCTCCTATTTTGAATACCTAATACCTGAGCAGGAATTACCGTAACTTAGTATTTGGGTATGTCTTTCAAACCATAGCAGAAAAAGAAAATGTTTCAGATGTGAGGTGAAAGCATTTAAAGGTAGAGGAAGTTTATAGTGACCTAACATTATATGAATAAACTGTCATTTTATTAAATAATTTCCCATCAGTTTGAAAAGCTCCCTTGCATGAAGTCTGTCTGGTATCATCCATAGGCTGATTTCTTTTTTTTTTTTTTCTTTTTTAGCAGAATTGCAAATACATTGAGCATTTGGAGAAAGAGAAGTTTAACATTTGTATAATTAACTCTTCGTTATCTAAAACATCCTCTTTTCACAAAGCCAGCTTAACATTTAAAATAGAGACTGACTGGACATTCATCTCTGGTCTGGAATGAGTATGGGAGCACCTGATCTATGCATCCATAAGCTGTGTCCCCTGGAAGGACAACTTACCCAGGCTGTGCACTGGTCCCCAGGCCCCTCTCTCCCCAGGGCCATCCAGGAGCAGCAGGCAGTTGGCAGGGCTTTCATGGTGCCCATCTACTAGGAGGCTTGTGTTTAGGGGGAGCATCTGGCTGCTGCAAGTGTGATGAACGCCAGCTCTGTGTGTTTGCAGTGTACTCGGTCTTACGGCAAGGAAGGGGCTCTGAGGACCTCAGAGAGTAGCTAAGGTGGCCAACAGCATCAGAAATTTGGGTGCTACTGGGCTAGACCTTTAATCATGGTGAAGGGCTGGCAGACTGAAGGACGATGTTGTAGTTTAACCCCAGCTGGCAGCTAAGCGCCACGCAGCTGCTTGCTCAGTCCCACATGGGATGGAGGAGAGGATCCGAAGGGTAAAAGTGGGAAAACTCATGGGTTGAGATAAAGACAGCTTAATAGGTAAAGCAAAAGCTGCACACGCAAGCAAAGCAAAACAAGGAATTCATTCACCGCTTCCCATCGGCAGGCCGGGGTTTCGCCATCTCTCGGGAAGCAGGGCTCCATCACACGTAATGGTTACTTGGGAAGACAAATGCCAGAACTCAGAATGTCCCCCCTGCTTCCTCCTCTTTCCCCCAGCTTTATATGCTGAGCATGATGTCACATGGTATGGAATATTGCTTTGGTCAGCTGGGGTCAGCTGTCCCAGCTGTGTCCCCTCCCAGCTCCTTGGGCACCCACAGCCCACTCACTGGTGGGGTGGGGTGAGGAGCAGAAAAGGCCTTGATGATCTGTAAGCACTGCTCAGCAGGAACTAAAACATCCCTGTGTTATCAACGCTGTTTTCAGCACAAATCCAAAACAGAGCCCCATACTAGCTTCCGTTTTACTATGAAGAAAATTAACTCTACCCCAGCCAAAACCAGCAGAGAAGGGCAAGAGAAAGCCCTCCCCCAGCCCAGCCCAAGGGAAGACAGCCTGTCTGACAGTCATCCAAAGAACTAGACTAGGCTGTAAGTTTGAGCCTTGGTTGTTAGTGTTGTGTAAAGGAAGGAGAGAATGAAAAGAAAGAAACGCTCTTGTGTTGTGTGCCCTCAACCCTTTTCAGATTAAATCGCTGTTTGTTGGCTAACAGGAAGGCTAGAAATTCTGTTCCACCAGAGACGGGGGAGTGGAATGAAAGCCCATGTGTATTTTTAGCATCTCTTGTAATCATGTCACCTTTTGAAATGAAAGCATCAGTGCATTAGAGCAGAGGAACTGGGGAGAGGACATGTTCTACCAAGAGAAATGTCATGCTCAAAGTGGATTGACTGAGTCACACGTTGACTGAGAGATACTCACACTGGCCAGGGCAGACCCATCTCCTCCCTGTTGCACGCTTCCTCCGCCTCCCAGCTCCTCAGTTTCATTTGGCTTCCTCTTTCATGCATCTCTGCTGGCTGTCTCCTCACGCATTTCTTCCCAGGTGATTCTACCCTCCAAGATATATCCAGCCAGAATAAAACCTGGCATGTGCAAGATGCTTTGGGATGTTCACCCAGAGTCCTCCCCAGAGGGTAGGCAGCCCTAGCGAGGAGACATCGGGTGCCTTAATGCAAGCTACTTAGCAATGCCTTTTTCTTTTATCTTTTTGCCTAAGAAGAAAGCAGATCTAACACAAGGAAGAGAGGAGGGCATCTGTCCAACAACGAACGTTTATTTGCTGTTCACCTTTGAAATGCCAATGAGCATTTGTGCTGTCTAGTTTGAACTGACTATTGGCCTTGCAGAAATTACTGATGCTGCTTTTGAAAGAAATTGTCCCTTACTTTCTAAGGAGGTAGAAAAGGTCTGTCACAGTCTCCCTCTGTAATCATGGATAAATCATGTCATTTCTCTGCTACATCCAGGAAGAGGGAATCATTCCCCTTTATTCCCACCCTTTGCCTAGCCTTCACAGGCTGGTAAGAAGGCAAAAACTAGTTTCTCTGCGTTTACACAGTACCCAGATCCGCCGCAGTGGATAAATTCCTCGGTGCTGTCGGCACGCAGTTCAAACCGTTCCAGGTCACCGGTAGCTGCTCGCCCTGTGCCCCCGGCTCAGCCGCGGCAGGGGCACGCAGGCACCACCCGGCTCGCGCGAGGCTTTCAGCACGCTCTTCGGTGCCGAGTGGGATGTTTTCACCCCCGGCAGGTAAAGAAGCAGGAGAAATACAATTGCTTGAGCAGGGTTGATGTGCTGCATGCCAGGCCATTCACTGCAGCTCTCTGTGCCTCGGTGAAGGTTCCAGCTGTGGTTCAGGTGACCTTCCTTGCCCCACAAGGTGGATGTGCAATTAGCACTGTATTCTTTTAAACAGGTCCTGTTGTCCAGGAGCCTCCTTTATGTGCCTGAGAAAGGTGGACAACCCTCAAAAAATCTTCCCTCGAGCGTTGTGTTAAGTACATTCTCCGTTGCACCGGCACCAGCAGAAGTGTGATGCTTCTTCAGTGTGCCAAGACTTTGGTCTCATGTTTACACTACCTCCTGCTGCATGACAGCCACCCGTAAGATTAATTAAGCCACAGTGCTGGCTTTCTCCTCTGTCTTGTGTACCTTAACTTGATACACAGCTTTGTGGCTTGACTGAAGGCAGAAATGGAAAACTTCACGCTAAGAGTATGAGGGCTGCCTCTGAGAGCAGCAAGCAAACACCAGCGGAGGAAGCTGACATGGGCTGGAAGGCAGCCTGCCCAGCATTGCTCACTACTTTT